>NC_061121.1:150183253-150206220 GCF_002878395.1 Capsicum annuum | reverse complement strand
TCACTCTGAGTTTAAATGTGTTCTCATTAACTTAATTTTAAAATTAAAAGTACCTAAATTTATTTAGGTGGAACTATGGATGAATGAATTATCGCACAGGGTCAACAACAACTTCAATTGAGTCATTGTATTTGCATGGTGTTGTATTATGTTTATCCCGACCCGAGTCATCAATTAATCACTCTGAGTTGAAATGAGTTCTCATTAACTTAAATTTAAGTTAATAGTACCTAAATTAATTTACGTATGACTAGGGATGAATGAATGAGCTCAAAGGGTCATCAACAACTTCAATTGAGTCATTGCATTTGCGTGGTGTTCTTACTGCGTTCATCCCAAGCTGAGTCATTGATCGATCACTCTGAGTTTAAATGAGTTCCCATTGACTTAATGTTAATATTAATAGTACCTAAATTGATTTTGGTTGAGCTAGGGATTAATGAATCTTCTCACAGGGTCAACTATAACTTCAATTAATTCATTGTATTTGTATGTTGTTGGCATTGCGTTCACCCCGACCTAAGTCGTCGATCGATCACTCCAAGTTGAAATTAGTTCTCATTAAGTTAATATTAAGATTAATAGTATCTAAATTGATTTAGGTGGAACAAGGTATAAATGAATGAGCTCACAAGGTTAACAATAACTTCAATCGAGTCGTTACATTTGCATGATGTTGGAATTGTGTTTATCCCGACCCGAGTCATCGATCGATCACTTTGAGTTGAAATGAGTTCTCATTAACTTAATTTTAAGATTAATAGTACCTAAATTTATGTAAGTGAAAGTTGGTATGAATAAATGAGCTCACAGGGTCAACAACAACTTCAATTGAGTCAGTGAATTTGCATGGTGTTGGTATTACGTTCATCCCGACCTGAGTAGTCGATCGATCACTTTGAGTTGAAATAAGTTGTCATTATTTTAATGTTAAGATAATAGTACTTAAATTGATTTCGGTGGAACTAGGAAAGAATGAATGATCTAACAGGGTAAAAAACAACTTCAATTGAGTCTTTCCATTTGCATGGTGTTGGTATTATGTTCATCCCGGCCCAGTTGTCGAAGGATCACTCTGAGTTGAAAAAAGTTTTCATTAACTTAAAGTTTAGATTAATAGTACCTAAATTTATTTAGATGGAACTAGGAATGAATGAATGAGCTCACAGGGTAAACAACAACTTCAATTAAGTCATTGGATTTGCATGGTGTTAGTATTGTGTTCTTCCCGAGCTGAGTTGTCGATCGATTACTCAGAGTTTAACTGAGTTCTCATTAACTTAATGTTAATATTAACAGTACCTAAATTGATTAAAGTGGAACTAAGGATGAATGTATGAGCTATCAGGGTCAACAACAACTTTAATTAAGTCATTGTATTTACATGGTGTTGGTATTACGTTCATCTCGAGCAAAGTCATTAATCGATCACTCTAAGTTGAAATGAGTTCTCATTAACTTAATTTTAATATAAATAGTACAAAAATTGATTTAGGTGGAACTAAGGATTAATGAATGAGCTCACGGGGTCAACAACAACTTCAATTGAGTTGTTGCTTTACATGGTGTTGGTATTTCCTTCATCTCGACCCGAGTCATCGATAGATCACTCTAAGTTGAAATGAGTTCTCATTAACTTAATGTTAAGATTAATAGTTCCTAAATTGATTTAGGTGGAAATAAGGATGAATGAATGAGCTCACAGGGTCAACAACAACTTCAATCAATTTGTTGTATTTAAATGGTGTTGGTATTGCGTTCATCCCAACTTGAGTCATTGATCAATCACTCCGAGTTGATATGCGTTCTCATAAACTTAATTTTAATATTAATAGTACCTAAATTGATTTAGGTGGAACTAGGGATGAATGAATGAGATCACAGGGTCAACAACAACTTTACTTATGTCGTTTCATTTGTAGGGTGTTGGTATTGCGTTCATCCCGACATGAGTCATCAATCAATCACTATGAGTTGAAATCAGTTCTAAGTTACTTAATGTTATGATTAATAGTTTCTAAATATATTTAGGTGGAAGTAGGGAAGAATGAATGAGCTCACAGGGTCAATAACAACTTTAATTTAGTCGTTGTACTTATATGGTATTGGTCTTGCGTTCATCTCGACTCGAGTCGTCGATCGATTATTGGAAGTTGAAATAAGTTATCATTAACTTTATTTTAATATTATTAGTACCTACATTGATTTAGGTGGAACTAGGGATGAATGAATGATCTCGCAGGGTCAACAACAACTTCTATTGAGTCATTGCATTTGCATGTTGTTGGTATTACATTCATCTCGACGCAGGTTATCGATAGTTCATTCTTAGTTAAAATGATTTCTCATTAACTTAATTTTAAGATTAATAGTACCAAAATTGATTTAGGCAGAACAAGGGATGAATGAATGAGCTCAAAGGGTCAATAACAACTTCAATTGAGTCGTTGCATTTACATGGAGTTGGTATTGCGTTCATGCCGACCCAAGTCATCGATCGATTACTATGAGCTGAAATGAGTTCTCATTAACTTAATGTTAAGATTAATAGTACCTAAATTTATTTAGGTGGAACTAGGGATGAATGATTGAGCTCACAATCTTAACAACAACTTCAATTCAGTCATGGCATTTGCATGGTGTTGGTATTGTCTTCATCCTGACCCGAGTCATCGGTTGATCAGTCTGAGTTGAAATGAGTTCTAATTTACTTAATGTTAATATTAATAGTCCCTAAATTGATTTAGGTGAAACTAGGGATGAATGAATAAGCTCACAGGGTCAAAAATAATTTTAATTTAGTAGTTGTATTTGCATGGTGTTGGTATTGCGTTTATCCCGACCTGAGTCATCGATCGATAACTCTGAGTTGAAATGAGTTCTCATTTACTTATTTTTAAGATTAATAGTACCTAAATTTATTTAGGTAGAACTAGGGATGAATGAATGAGCACACAGGGTCAATAACAACTTCAATTGAGCTTTGCGTTTGCATGGTATTGGTATTGTGTTTATCCCGACTTGAGTCGTCGATCGATCACTCTTAGTTGAAATGAGTTCTCATTAACTTAATGTTAATATTAGTAGTACCTAAATTTATTTAGGTGGAACTAGGTATTAATGAATGAGCTCACAGGGTAAACAACAATTTCAATTGAGTCATTGCATTTGCATGATGTTGGTATTGCATTCATCCCGAGTTGAGTCGTTGATCCATCACTCTGAGTTTAAATAATTTCTCATTTACTTAATGTTAATATTAATAGTACCTAAATTGATTTAGGTGGCACTAGGGATGAATGAATGAGCTCACAGGGTCAACAACAACTTCAATTGAGTCATTCTATTTGCATGGTGTTGGTATTATGTTCATCCCGACCCGAGTCGTCGATCGTTCATTCTGAGTTGAAATGAGTTCTCATTAACTTAATGTTAAGATTAATAGTACCAAAAATTATTTAGGTGGAACAAGGGATGAATGAATGTGCTCATAGGGCCAATAACAACTTCAATTAAGTCGCTGTATTCGCACGATGTTGGTATTGTGTTCATACCAACCCGAGTCATCGATCGATCACTCTAAGTTGAAATGCGTTCTCATTAACTTAATGTTAATATTAATAGTTTCTAAATTGAGTTAGGTGATACTAGGGATGAATCAACTTTAATTGAGTCATTACATTTGCATGGTGTTGGTATTACGTTCATCCCAACCCAAGACATCGGTCAATCATACTGAGTTTAAATGAGTTCTCATTTACCTAATGTTAAGATTAATAGTACCTAAATTGATTTAGCTGAAACTACGGATGAATGAATGAGCTCACAAGGTGAACAACAACTTCAATTTAGTCGTTGTATTTTCATGGTGTTGGTATTGCGTTCATCCCGACCTGAGTCATCGATCAATCACTCTGAGTTGAAATGAATTCTCATTAACTTAATGATAAGATTAATAGTACCTAAATTGATTTAGGTGGAACTATGGAAGAATGAATGAGCTCACGGGGTCAACAATAAATTTAATTGATTCTTTGCATTTGCATGGTGTTGGTATTGTGTTCATCCCGACCCAAGTCGTCGATCGATCACTCTGAGTTGAAATGAGTTCTCATTATCTTAATGTTAAGATTAATAGTACCTAAATTTATTTAGGTTGAACTAGGGATGAATGAATTAGCTCTCAGGGTCAACAACAACTTCAATTGAGTCATTTCATTTGCATGGTGTTGTTATTGCGTTCATCCCGAGCCGAGTCGTCGATCGATCACTGTGAGTTTAAATGTGTTCTCATTAACTTAATTTTAAAATTAATAGTACCTAAATTGATTTAGGTGGAACTAGGGATGAATGAATGAGCTCAAAGGGTCAACAACAACTTCAATTGAGTCATTGTATTTGCATGGTGTTGTATTATGTTTATCCCGACCCAAGTCATCGATCAATCACTCTGAGTTGAAATGATTTCTCATTAACTTAATGTTAAGATTAGTAGTACCTAAATTTATTTAGGTGTAATTAGGGATGAATGAATGAGATCACAGGGTCATCAACAACTTCAATTTAGTCATTGCATTTCCGTAGTGTTGTTATTGCGTTCATCCCGAACCGAGTCTTCGATCGATCACTCTAAGTTTAAATGAGTTCTCATTGATTTAATGTTAATATTAATAGTACCTAAATTGATTTATGTGGAACTAGGGATTAATGAATCTTCTCACAGGGGCAACTATAACTTCAATTAAGTCATTGTATTTGTATGTTGTTGGTATTGCGCTCATCCCGACCTGAGTCGACGATCGATCACTCTAAGTTGAAATTAGTTCTAATTAAGTTAATATTAATATTAATAGAACCTAAATATATTTAGGTGTAACTAGGGATGAATTAACGAGCTCACAGGGTCTACAACAACTTTAATTGAGTCGTTGCATTTTTATGGTGTCGGTATTGCGTTTATCCCGACCTGAGTCGTCGATCGTCACTCTGAGTTGAAATGAGTTCTCATTAACTTAATATTTTAAAAACTATATCTTTTGAAATTTTAAAAATTAATTAAGATCAATTCGAACCAAATTAATAATTTCAAAACTTGTCAGTCTTTTCAAAAATTACAAATCAACCCATACAATTCATCCATTTGTAGGAAAAACTTTTCCTCTTTTCAAATCTCAAGTTGTCGCGCCTCTTTCTCTCTCTTTCTCTCAATAATATAGACAACAACTACTCAACATATTGCTCAACCTTTCAAAACAAATTGATTTTCTTCTCATTTTTTACCACATAGTTGTTATTTTCAACTTCATTCTCGTTTGTATCCGTCATTTTCTCTATCTTCTCTTGTAACAATGGGGAAAAATTTTGACGTGATAACTCCTTCTCACCAATGGGCCGTGAAATAACATTAAAATCCCAGCATAATTCTATTAAAACCATTAGTATTGACAAGTTTCGAGTTGCAATATTGATGAATAGCCCTAACACAGTATTTGGTGATTTTGTACTTAAATGTCAGTTGGGGAAACCTTTTTATGAACTTAGGAGTATTATGAATAATGAAAACAGAGATGGACTTTTTAAGAAGACCTACTTTGCATACTTTCTCGAGCTGTATGAGGACCGCACTCTCTGTTTCCCAATGAGCATGGTATTTGGCCTTCTCAAGTGCAGGATCAAGTATGCGGGGGATGATAAATATTCAAAGGAAGGAATAAAAAAGATGGATGAAGTCTGGTTCAACTACTATGGCATGCCAGTTTGTTTTGGATTTGAAGAGTTTGTTATAGTAACGGTCTTGAGATGCGATCTTCCAGAAGAACCTCCTATCAAGGAAACACCCCATAACGGGTCCAACAAATGAAAGGTAAAAAGGATGGGTTGTTGAGCATTGTTGGACCTATCTATAAAAGGGAGGATTGGATGGCGGATATCGAGAATAAAAACATACCAAAGCACTACAGGGAGAAATTATGCTTAGTTTGATTTGTCCATTCCATTTTATTGGCAAGAGACATCAGGACAGTTATACAACATCATTTGTTGGAACTTGCTTATGATTTTGGAAAATTCAACGATTATCCTTGGGGATATGATAGCTACTACTTGACTCTCGAATATTTACTGACAAAGTATCCCCAAAGACAATCATATTATACGGCTTTCCCTGGGATTTCATGGTAAAATTAATCACTATGTTTACTCATCTATTAGTTTATTTTTAATATAGTTATTATGACTTTTTTTTCTTTCTTCCTGTTTATATATTTTAGGCTTGAGAATGTGAAGCCATTCCTCCCCTCTGAAAGCAGTTCAAGGATTACTCGGATAAGATTTCTCATCCAAGGATCCTTAGGTGGTTGGCTGCAACAAAGAGAAGCAAAAAATATATTCACGAGGCTAATCTCTTTAACCCTCTGGATGATGCAGTACATCTTCCTTCAACTAAAATAGTTTTCCTCAAAGAAGATATTGAAATAGATGTTCCATCTGTTGCGACAGATGAGTCATTTGTTACAACAGATTACCCGTCAACTGCAACTGGTGCAACAGATGGGTAATTTGTTGTGATAGATGATCTATATTTCACAACAGATTAACCATCTGTTACTCTAGTTCTCTGAACCCGACTCAACAGATTACCCATCTGATGCAAATTATGCAACAGATATGTTATCTGATGCAATATATTGTCAATCTTTTATGACTTACAGATCATCTGTTATGGCAGATAGATCATCTGTTGCATAAGTTGGTTGTTTTAACATCCATGTAACCCAACTGACTGCAAATTATTATTATATGATTTAAATGTCTTCTATGTTTTTTTATAGGTTGTGCATCCTTGGATTGTGGCTACCGTTGATGAGCTGGGGATGACTTCTTTTCTTACTCTGGGTCTTGTTGATTCAAAAGAAAACCCAACGGTGGAGTTAATAAAGAAGGAATTGGATAGAGTAATATCCATAAGAAGAGAAATTAGGCAAGGTAAGTCTAATGTTGAAGCTCTTCACGACCAACCTCAAATAGTAACCGATCCGGGTGCTTCTTTTGGGGGTGTTGCTAGTGGAGTTATTTATGAAGGAGGCAGCCATCCTAATGCTGCTGCTGTTGCTATTCATGATTATGAGCATGTTGGTGCTTAGCAAAAAATAAATACTTTTGAAAACATCCCTTGTATAGGTTCCTCCCACCCTTACATTGATCCCTCCCACCCTTACATTCATCCCTCCCACCCATCTTCACCCACATATTCTCATTGCAAATGCAAAGTGTGCAAAGACAGAGAGGATAAACTCCTTAAAAATCTAAAGACTATTACTAAAATTGTCGAGGAGTTGAAATCCTGGAGGGGTGTCATACTATCCAATGAGGTGAGGGAGCCAAGAACTCCTACATGGAGGTTTGGAGGAAGAGCAGAAAAATTAGACAAATTCTCTCCGTTCTGAAAACAGCAAAAATTACAACTCCTCCCGCTCTAAAATTTATTGAAGTTCACGAGCCACTGAAGAATGTGGACATATTCATGGCACTTGGTAAGGAAAAAAAGAAGGAACTACAAGAAATCATGAATGGCAGGATGAAGGTTCGAAAAGAATACACCATGCATTCATTTGCCGCCAAAGACTTCACGAATATGATAAATATGCATGAGTGGTAGAGGACAATGTAAGTTTACTTTTGCTAACCTAGGCTTCCAATCTACTCTATGAAGAAGAATCTATACAGCAAATGTGTAATTTATTGCAACAGCTTGGTATTCTATTGCAACATAATACACATCTATTGCATAAGTTGCGTTAGCTGGATAATTTGTGAACTGATTCAGAGAACACTCTACATCAGATTCTTTCCACTGTATTTTTATTTTTTACAATTACTAACCTATTTAAAAATTGTCTTCTTATACCATAGTATGTTGATGAAATTCTCTACCTCATGAGGGGCAGGCAATTAGCGTACCCAGATGCTTATGATATTGTCGATAGGATAATGGATCTTAACTTCTACAATAATTTCAAGGATAGGTATGCTGATCTCTGTAAGCTAGATGATTGTGGTGGCCTGAGATTTGATAAGTTAGTTTCTACGTTCCAATGGGATGAAGAAGAAATTAAATATGTTAGAGGGAAAAGGCCATATCCACACGGCAAGAGCTGGACCAATGCAAAAAGAATCCTTGCAGTCATGAATGTGGAAGTCAAACATTCTCTCGCTGTTTAGATACTACTCTATGAAGGAAAGATTAAGGTTTATGATTGCAACTTACCTGTCTTTAGCGAGGACCCATTTTTAGCCCATAGGCAGCCACTCTTGAAGTTGTTGCCCAAGTCATTGACACAGAGTAAGCTAATGGATCATTTGCTGGCTGAAGTCTTGACGAAGGAATCATGGGATTTTCAAGGTCCGAATAAGAACATCCAACTCCCAAGCCGGGCTGTACTCTCTTGCATACATCAAGTGTTTGCTGACCGGCATAGAAATGACGGGTATGTGTGACTCCATTGTGGGAAATATGCAATGGGCCTGGGCTTATGGGGTACTAACTAAATGGTTAGAGCCCGTGTATAAAGAAGAATATGTACAAAACATCATAATAATTTTTTATTTCAAGCCACTTCACTTTACATATACTGGCAATAATTTTTATACTGGCCAAGTTAAATTTTTATAATGCAACAAATAGTATATCTGTTGTAATAGATATAATACCTATTATGACAGATTGATTATCTGTTAGAATAGGTTGGTCATCTATTGCATTAATAGATGTTTTCCAGTCTGTCTATCACAACAGATATCCAATCTGTTACAACATATAATCTATCTATTGCAACTGATAGGTAATCTGTTAGAAAAAATCAAGAAAGTAGGAAGACCTCTTATAAAATTTTCAGCAGATGACCTACATGTTCCATCTCATGTTGCAACATATATCTAAATTTATTTGATAAGATATGTCGTCTATTGCAGCAGATGTATTATTTATTGTGATATTTGAATATAGTATTTTATTTCAATTAACATGTTCAAAACTAGGGATTAAATTATATTCATAGACAGCATAAAATAAGTTGAAGCCTTTGAAAATTACATGAAATAACTCAACAAATAAATGAAATATAAAAAAATCATTATTGGTACAAATGATATACTCTACAAATAAATCAACAAGTTAAAACAAGGAGGATAGGTTATTACATTGACGGACTTAAGCTATAAATATCTACTCAATATGGACTAGTTGTTCTTCATCCGGTGCTGCAAAATTAGGCTTTGGTTGTCGTGGATCTTTAATATCACTTGCATACAACTTTTGAGCTTTTGTTTCTCCTTATTTCCATAAGAGAGCAATATATCTTTTACGGAGTAATCAGGCATTAAGTCCATCATTTGGTACTTGTAATCCATCACTCAAATACTCGGCGTACGCGGAAACTAAAAGACTACAATCCCTGTATTTTAAAAAAAATAGATAATCCATATCTTGTCGTCCATGCAAGCGTTGTGAAATTTGTGAAATAAAACTAAATCATGAAACTTAAACTTACAGACTACCAATGGTTTGTTGAGAAATTTCTTCAACATATTGTACATCAAATAGATTACCCATTTTATCCCGGTATGCTTCAATCGTTGACTAATCAGTATGAACCTTTTGGTCCAAAAAGCCACTCATATCAGGGTAAGTAGGCAATATTTTAGCCAACTTTTGTATCTCAGACGACGGCCCGTAACGTCTCATTCACAATATCGAGTCATAAACTCAGATGTTCCTCTCTTTTATAACAACGACAGCCAACACCCAATGAAATTTATCACCACAATTGATTGGGATGTACACTTTATCGACCAAATGCTAGGGTAAGCCAGAAGGAATGCTAAAACCTTTAATGATGTTGATTAAGCATTCCTCATTTTGGAAAACTTCCGGCAATTGTTGACAATACCTATCGTAGGCATTATTGATGTAAACTTTGTACAAACAATTGTCTATTGTGTATCTGTATTATTCTTGTGTTTGCAAGTTGGCCTTTTTTCAGAGGTAGTAAAAATGACATCGATGTGCTACACATATTATCAAATATTTGGATTATGTGATGAAAAAATTAATACACAGATGCAACTAAATAAAGTATTAATTAATAGTAATATATATGGAATTTAAGCCTCATCATTCCAGCAAGTTTGGGGCTGTGACATTAAATAGAATTAATTCTTCATTTCGAGATATGCAACAACAAAGTCGAACATATCAAAACCAAGATTTGATTTGTTCACTTTGTATCATTCGTTATTTTGTTTTCTATATGATGATTTATATGTGTTAATATCATGTTCTTACAACAAGAATCGTATAAACCAATATCTTTAAAAATTAATTTATGTACCTGCCGGTATGATGCTTTAACAGCCCATCGATAATCTATTCTGAATAGTCATTGATCAACTGTGTTAGTTTTTTGGGAGCCTCATCTGAGATGTTGAACCCTTCAAACTGGTAATTCTTCCATTCCCTAGAACTGACAGGCTCTACTTTTTCTTCTTCTTTGGAAGCAGTTGATGGATTATCAACTGCGATATTATGCTCTTCAGAAGTGGCTTCTACTGTGACATCCATTTGGAAAGCTAGAAATTGTCAATACTAATTACAGATATATAACAGATTGTCCATCTATTGCAATAGATGAGGCTTATGTTACAATAGATGGATCATCTATTGGGATGAACTCGAATATGTAAATTAGAGTAGTACGATAATTTCAAACAGATGACCCATCTGTTGCAACATAAGACTAATCTGTTGCAATAGATAACACATCTGATGCAACAGGTTAGACAACAGTAGCAATAAATGTATATATCTATTTGATAATTTTCAACAGATATATCAGCTGTTGAAACAGATCTGTTCCTGTTTGTTTGTTGGAACAGATGATGTACATTCACCTTCTTCTACTTATGATGCTCTCATGTGGCTCTTGCACACTAAACAACGGTGCAAAACAAAGAAAGAGGCGTTGCAATTTTGCTTTTTTCGATGCTTGATGATGCCTTAGAAGTATCTTCCCTTCTCCTCTTAGCCACCTTGATCTCTAGTGGAGTGTATGGATATGAAATCCTCTTTGATGGATGACACCCCTCTTAGATTCCATTTCCTTTACAGAAGCAGTTAGTGCATCAATAGCATTAATCACTCCATCGTGTTTCACCTTCCAATCTTGGTATTTGCATGCAGAACATTTGCTAGATGTGGCAAAATCAAGAGATAAATTTGTACAACCAGTATGATCATAATCATAATGACTTTTTGTTTCAAAAATTATAAGAGGAGCATCATTAGCCCCAACAGCAGCACCACTACCACTACCATCATCAACAGTAATAAGCCCACCCTCCAAAATTATTTTTCTTCTGATGGTTGTTGCTCCAAACAATACCATTTTTATTCCATCAATGACCTTAGGGTCCGATAAAGTTTGCACAGACCGTAAAGTAAGAAAAATGACATCTTCAACTCTCGGTTGGTCGGAACAAGCCACGGATGGACAATCTGAATTAATTAGTACATATATTAGAATGATGATAAAATCATTTAAAATAATCATTAATTAAAACAAAAAACTTTATTAGAATTGGACTTACTGCTTCCTTTGGGGGGGTTAAAAAGATCAAGAAATTTTGTATTTTTATCAATTTTGGCTGACAACCATCTCAGGATTCTTGGACAGAAAACTTTTTCCTGGTAGTTCACTTGTTGTCTCAAATAAAGAATAACTTCAAATGCCCAACCCTATAACATAACACCACTAAATAAAAAGCATTATTAAATAAAAAAATGATGAATCATGTCATAATAAAAGAAATATTTACCATGAAGACCCATGAAAAGCCATATAAGTTGACTGTCTTTGGCATTAACGGAGTCAACAAATATTGGATAGTCATTTTAAAGCTTTCATAACCCCAAGGATAGCTGTTAAATGCCTAAAGATCCTCAAAGAGATTTATTAAACCGGGGCTTATGTTGTTGCTAATGTCTCTCGCCCAAAGAATATTATGTACAAACCAAACCAAGCACAATAATTGCTTGTTCTTCTTTGAGAGTCCTTTACCTTTCAACGCTTTTATCAAATTTTTGAATTTGAAGCTTGGACCAACAATGGACACTAGGTCCTCACAAGCACTTGACTTGCCTTTGCCTTTTTTGGGTGTGCGGGGTGATTTTTTTGGGTCAGAGTAGGTATAACTTGAGAAGGAGAAGGAAGATAACATTTTAGTCCAGTAACTATGGCAAATTCCTTCCAACCAAAACAAACAGGCATGCCATAGTAATTTATCCATACCTCGTCCATTTTGTCTTTGTTTTTATACATAAACCTACGTATGAGAAGATCATATACCATTTTCATCTGGAAATGAGCATTGTTGTCCTCTGGCAAATCAAGATATTTCCTAAAGTAGCTTTCCCTGAAATAAGCATCCAATTTTTATTCTAGAAGTATTTTTTGAAGGCGTTGAAAGATTTTCCCATGAATGACTAAACCATGAAATCACCTATTAAATCTGTGACACCATTGCACTGCATTCTGACAGGATAACGATCAATGCTGAAGGTTTTGACCAACTCTTTGATGGAAGGGCTATTAGCATTTGGATCATCTCTTTTGAGATATTCCTCTTCCCGGTGTTCATTATCTTCTGCTCCTAATTGAGATAACGCTCGTAAAGCAAGCTCATAGAGTGGTGGATGTAGCCGAGCTACTACACTTGTTCCTTTACTTGGACTTGATTCCATTTCTTTTATTTTGGGAGCCATATTATCTTAATTTTAGCAAAAATATAAAATAGACTATAATTGATTAATGCATCATTATAAAGGGATAACAGTAAATCTAACATGCACAACGGTAAAATAATAGTTCCAACAAATCACACATCTGTTGTACCAGGTATGTTAACTGTTGCAACATATAACCGATATGTTGCAATGGATGAGTAAACTGTTGGAAACAATAAAAATAGATCACTAATCTGTTGCACCAGGTATTTTATCTGATGTAACATATAACCGACCCATTGCAATGGATGAGTAAACCGTTGGCAACCATAAAAATAGATCACTAATATGTTGCACTAGTTAATGTATCTGTTGCAACATATAACCAATCTATTGCAAGGATAAGTAATTCATTGGAAATAGTAAAAACAGATTACTAATCTGTTGCAGCAGGTAGTTTATCTATTACAATATATAACTAACCTGTTGCAAAGATTAGTAATCAATTGGAAACCATAAAAACAGATCACTAATTTGTTACACCAGGTAGTTTATCTATTGCAACATATAACCAACTTGTTGCAACGGATGAGCAATCTATTGGAAACCATAAAACAGATTATTAATCTATTGCACCAGGTAGTTTATCTATTATAACATATAACCAACTTGTTGCAATGGATGAGTAATCCGTTGGAAATCATAAAAATAGATCACTAATTTGTTGCACCAGGTATGTTATTTGTTGTAACATATAACTGACCTGTTACAACGAATGAGTAATCCGTTGGAAACCATAAAAGTATATCACTAATCTATTGCACCAGGTATGTTATCTGTTGCAACATATAACTGATCTATTACAACAGATGACTAAATCGTTGGAGACAATAAAAATAGATCACTAAAATGTTGAAACATATCACTCATCTTTTGCAAAATGAGTTATCTGTTGGATCAATATTGTTTAGATTTTTTCCAAATAGAAGATTCGTCTATCGCAACAGATGAATGATCTGTTAGATTGTTCATCTTTTGCATCAGATGTCTTCATCTGTCGCATCAGATATTTCATCTATTGTATAAGATGTTTCATCTGTTGCAACACCATTGTTACATAGACAAACAACAAATCAACCCAACAACACTAACACATCACACACACACACTAAGAACATCAACTATGAACAAAAATTACCAACAAATCCGAATCAACATTACAACAACAAGAAGAAGAAATTCCAAAAATTAAGGTTTTATTTAGTTCACATTTCAATACTAGAAGAGTAGTTGGCTAAAGTTCCTCTGTTTCTTTATAATTTTTTACCTGTGAAAAAAAAATGGTACGACAAAGAACTCGGAGTTATTGTCGTTGAAGAAGTCTTCACGTCGATTCATGGTTTAAAGTTGAAAGAAAACTCACTGACTATTTTTCACCGGAGGTTGAAGTCGCCAGAGATTGAAGGGAGAATTTTGCTGAACTATTGGTTGGGAGAGAGTTGAGAGAAGTTGTCGAGAGAGAGGAGATAGACTGTTGATTTGGATTAAAGATGGGTTTGGGTTGATTTGTATTTTTGAAAAGATTATAAAGTTTTGAAAATATTAATCAAGTCCATAATTAAATTAATCAAGTTTCCTAATGATGTTTGACCCTTTAAGTTGGTCAATGTCATCAATCCTTCATTCAAGACTTAAAAGACACCTTTCCTTCAATTTTCTCAAGAGAGTAGTTATAAACAAAAATAGAAAACATAGAACTTTCTAAGAGTTTGTGTTCTTCTAAGAGAGGGAAAGAGGGAGGTGAGCTTGTATTTGGCCACACATAAATCACAAGTATTTGTTTAAATACCAATAAATAAAAAATTGAACACCAGAATTATCCCTCATTATAGTTAACTGTCCTTTTAACATTTTTGAAATCCGTTACTAGAATGATCAAAACCACCTACAGAGTTTAATTAAAGGCTAATAATGGTCAGTTGGATAACACAAGGACCAAAGATAGAGTATAGCATTAACACATGGACGAAAAAAATGCCATTTATATATATTATGTCTAAATAGTTATGTAGTGTATATGTAATGTATTGCTATTATATAAGAATAGACAAACATATATATATATGAGATACAATTATATATCTAAAACGACAAAAAATTACCGCATATGAAACTCTAACAGAACAAATGCACAAAAGTTCATTTATTTGTCTGCTAACTAAAACACCATCACTGCCGCCCCTTAACTTCTTCTTCCTTTCACTCCTCTTTTCACTCCATTTCTCCTCCCACTCCCTCACAAACTCACCATCGTCTCCCCATTGCACACAAACCACCAGCCACTACCCTTCTTTCTTTAACTCTTTTCTTTTCTACTTTTCCTCTCATACCCATACTATTCACGTGTAATAGACCCAATTAGAGGGAAAACAAAGAAAAAGATATGAACCTCCTCTATTAACAAAAAAACTCACAACCAAAAGTAGCCACGTCCTTCACCATCTCCGCCCGACCACCATCAAAACCCTTCACCACATTCCCATACCTTATCTCCTATTTAACGACAAAAATCTTGGAAGCTTTAAACATAAATCAATTCTCCCCGAATTTATTTTTTTTTGTTGTTAAATTCATCACTCGGGCATTTACTGTGTCTACTAATTTTTAGGTAATAAAGATGACTGAACGATCATGTCCCATAATTATTCAAAATTTTTACCTACCAGAGCCTTGCATGTAGAACCTTTGGTGTTAGGCCAAATTTATGTCAAACAAGTGAACAAAATATTAATCACATCATTAGGCCAACAAACTTAGTATATAATGCCACATCCATGGGTGAAAATTTAGCGAGTTATGTCAAATTTAAGCTAGGTTAAGACTCAATTCGATCAAAATTTGCTTGGTTCAAAATGAGTCAGCTAATGGGTCCAAGCCTCCAACTTTTACTTTAATTGTTTCATGTACTCTTTTATAAATTTTTAGTACCTAATAATTTTTTTTATTTGGGTCAAACACATCACCAACCCCATAAACTTAGCACCAACTTTTATTTTGACATATCAACTAGTCATTGTTCATTTTAAACACTTAAATTACTATTCACTGTGTCATTTTGACACTTTTTTCAATAGCTCTTACAGACCTCAGGTGTGTGGTAACAAACATTTTCTATGCAGATTAAGTGAGTAAATTAAATCATGTCAACTTATTTTAATTATCCACCTCATTATATACATGTAGAAATAAATTAAAGAGAAAAATAAAGGTTAAAACACATGGCAAAATGACTAATAAATTGCTTTTACACATGACCATTTTTCAAATAATTACAAGATTACATTGAAAAATTTATTTTGCAGACCCCCCCCCCCCCCCCCCCAAGCCCCCATAAATTGTCTTCTCTGACACACCCAACCCCTCTCGCTCCTTGCATCCGGCACTATCTTCTTTTCCATACCATCAATCTCTCTCTGTCTCTTATAGAAAATCTCATTAAGTTCTTTTCTAAATCATTTCTTACAATAACACAAAAAGTAGAGAAAACGACAACTAAAAAAATTAAAATTCACAAATTCTAATCATTATCATTCTTCAAATTTCTTTCAATCCAAATTACATGGTAAACCCAAAATACATAAGAAAAATCTTGAAAAGCATAGGATAGAGGTTGAAAATAAAAGATTTTTTTTTGAGAATTTTGTATGTCTCCTCACTCTTTGACTGTCAAATTTTTTAAGATTTGATTTTTGAGTAAATTGCACTTTTTTATGTGCTAAAAATATAATTACAAGATTAATTGTAGTCAAGGAAATTTATTTTTTTCCAGTTTGACTTCCAATTGAAAGACCTTTGAAGAGCATGTATAAGTTTTAAGCTTGGAAAATGAGGGAGGATAGTGGCAAGAGAAATTGAAATGAAGAATACAAAAATAAAATAAAAATCATCTAAATAAACTTCACAAGCCCTTTAAACACTCACTTTTATCATGTCAGCGAAAGGTGCCAAAATGACACAACGAAATAGTAGTTTAGGTGTTTAAAATGAACAATGGCTAATTGATATGTCAAAATGAAAGTTCAAAATATTTGAAAAAAAGGTCATATTGAAAACTTATTTTAAAAAAGAGACATTTATTTTTTTATTTAATTTTTAGGATTTTATATTAAAGAGGTAGGGTCAAGGGCAAACTGTTATTTTAGAACCTGGTAAGACCCATTTAAGTTTCCTTTTAAAAGTACTTCACATCCCCCCCTTCCCTATCACAGCCCGAAATGGGGCCTGGTCATGACGGGCATCCCAAGCCTACCAAGGCATGAGAGGACCCCTTAGCGTTACATCATAAGTATAGTAATATAGAAAAGTTGCGGAAGCCAACCCATAAAATGAAAGAGTTTTCTAAATAATGAAATGAAGTATGAAAATCAAATCCAAATCCAAAAAATAATAACCCATTAAAGTAGTATCCATGTCTTAAGAGAAAAATTCAAAACAACAACCCACACCGTCTACGAAACCTCTAACTTAAAGAATAACTCTTATGTCGGGATATGACTCCGAATCTACCATAAAACCAACAAATACCATTATAGAAACATATGTGAAAAAATAAAAATGTCTTACCAATGATGGGGGCTCACCACTTCTCACCAGATGCCAACTAGGATAACGAATTGACTATGTTGCATAGGATCACAAGAAAATACCTTCGAACCTACATCATGAAATGATGTAGCATCCAAGGATGGTCAGTACGACGAGCACTGACATGCAACCAAGAAAAGGGATAAAATATAAATGTACCAAAACCAGTAATAAAAAACATGGATGAAATATATATTTATCAAAAACTAGTCATAAATCACATACACCATAGTTATACATATATATAGGATACCAGGAGAGGGGCAAGGGACATGAAACATAGTAGTTTAAAAACTTAATCCTGAACTGTATAGCTCATTCCAATCTAAAGGCACCCACGGGATATATGGATCCAACTCCTTCTGCCAAAAGGGCCCTAGTTCATGTTAGCCTCATGTCTCGGAGAATTAGGATAAATCCACCAATAGTCAATTAGCCTTCCAAAAATATACTGTGCAAGGCAGACACAGTGGTCATAAACCCCCAATATTTGCAAATACAATTCCCTTTAAGTCAAATTAAAATAGTTTTTCATATATCGTTAACCATGAAGTCATTTATTTAGGCATTTCCAATTTTGTATCATTATACCAATAGACTTGCAAGCTATTACAATTATTCCATACCACTCCATAATCTATTTAACCATTTAGTCTCCAATTTTCTTTCAAAAATCCATAACTAAAGCCCCAAAGGACATTTCAAGACCTTATTACCTTTTTACCTCTTAATGTTATGCAATTTTTCAATAAATAGTTAAGACACAATGAAAACCTTATTTATAGTCCAAGTTATGAAGTGAGTTGAGGTCCATATCATTATATACATGCAAAAGTCCATAAATATTGGTAAACCATATTACCAAATTTCCACCATTACCATGAGACCCAAATTCAGTTCACAATCCACTATTTAAACCATGAAGAAACCATTAAAGAATAGGAAATTCAATGCAAGTGTAAAACAACCAAAAACCCTCAACCCTAATTTAATCAAACATTCAAGAACACTTAATTATTAAGTAAATTGATGCAGTAACACAACAAGTAGAATGGGGAGTTTCCAGCATGCCCTTTTTATGAAAGAAATTTTAGAAAAGCTTGAATCCTTAACCTTGAAGCTTGAACCCTAGCTTGAATATGATATGAAGGATTGGATTTGTTTCTCATACCATTGATGATGAAATTGGTGAGAAAACATTGAGAAGAAACCATAATCTTTGACATTTTCTTAAACTTTAGATTGGGAGCTTGAGAGAGAAGATGGATTAGGGATTAGGGAGTGATTATCATGATTTGGAATAAATTTAGGGATTAAAAATAAATTGTGAGATTTATATGGGGTGAAAGAAATATTTTGACCTTGTTTAATGTGGGCAAAATATGTTTTTACGTTAGGTAAAGTGGGGATTGCACCTCAGGCCCAATTGCAGGGCAAAAGCTTTGCTTTGCATGGCCCATCGCTCACTTCTAACAATGTCTCACTAAAACCCTCATAACTTTTTACTATAAACTTGGATTGATGAACAATCGATGGCATTGGAAATAATTCTCAAAGGGATTTAATTTCTATATAGTAGGATACCTAACTCATTATATTCTAAGAGTAATTGTTGTTGGAAGTTAAACCAATAAAAGCATATACTAAAACTCAGTTAGTAGGAAAGATCTCAACTCAACTTTGAGTTAGAAGATTTTTGTGACTTCAATTAAGATCAAAATATGTTTCCACACTAAATAATTGATCATTACACTTATATTAAGATATAAATCATTGGTCTCGGGTCTATTCACGTATGAGGGATGACTTAAATTCTAGCTCGAAAATATGGGGGGTTACATTATCACCCCTGTGGAATCATTCATCCTTGAATAATAGATAGGAACTTATTGAAGCTCAAGAAGTATGGGATAAAGGATGTAAATTTACATTAGGAATCCTCCCTCAAAAAACCATACATAGATATCAAAAAGATCTCTTTGACAACACCAAGTTAATTGTGTAAGCACGAATCAAGAGATGGCGAGACTTGACATAGACATGATCTTGAGCATAAGTTTATAGAACATGATTATTTCAATATAAGGTATGAATTTTATGAAAGTCATCAGTCTGATTAATATTGATACAAGACATGAAATAAGATTTTTGTGAGACATAAAAATAGAAGCATTCTCTACCTCCAATGGTACGTCTAATAACCCTTAATTAGTGATGTACTTCTAAGCTATGAATTCAGCAATGAATACCACACTTCACCATTTCAATCTTATAATTCCCCTACAAAATACATAACTACTAAAACTTTGGTCTAACTGCATATTTCTTCTATGTTAAATCCTAACCCAGAGTAAAAAGGTGCTAGCTTAAGCTATGGGACCCTAAACTCTACATCTCCTCAGGAATACCACTCCATCTTCACCATAATCAAACAACATCATGTTTTAATCAAGGAGTATTAGACATATAACATAGTAGCTTGTGGATCTATCAATCACAACATTCAAGCCTATCTTTACTACACCCATTTTATGGATCTCCCTATCAAAAACCATCTACCTCAATCACTTTCACAAAGATTTTTACCACATGTTCTCTTCTTAAATACTTTACATAATAAAAGTTCATATCACTCCTCCCTCTTCATATATACTCATGTCTCAAGTTATCACAATGATCTTGGGTGAATTTGTATGTCCAAAGTACTAATTAGTACCTTTTCTTGCACTAATTTATGAGCTAAATCTTGTAAAATATCTTATGGTTGAGGTTAAATGGAATTCTTAAGCCCATGGATATGTTTAGTGTTGCAGGACTTGAATTTGGTGAAAATAAATATGATTTGGGCATAAACGTCAAGCTTATGGATCATGGAAAGCATTAAGAGCAATATGTTGAGTACAAAGAGAGTGGAACAAGGCTTGAAAAGCATGGGATTAAGGACCAAAAGAGGAAGAGTTTACAATGAGCAAGAAGTGCAAAATTTAACATAGTAGGGTGTCATGCCCCTTAGCCTTCACGATAAGGGTGTGACACATTAGTAGTTAAAAACTGTTGGCGATTTCCAATAAACCTACATAATAGTGGTGTGCCACGCCCCTTAACCTCTATGATAAGTTTATGTCAAAGAGAATTCATCAAAGTGAATGGAACATTCTAGTGAGCCTCCCAATATTGGCATGTCACAGCTCTTATCCTCTATAATAAGGGCGTGGCATGACCCTTAGACTCCGCGATAAGGGCGTGGCATGCTGATGTGCAAAAATCATAGATTTTAGCTAGGTACAAATAGAAAACTTATAATATTGTGGATTATATTTTGCATACATCTAGGCAAGGAAAAAACATACGAGGGCTTCATCATAGGGTTATTTCTACTATTTAACTCCGTTACTTTAAATTTGGTATAAATATTTGGATTTCTTAGATCTTTACTACGAACATGAGTGGCTAAATTCCCTTATTCTAGGGTTGAGGCCGGAATCATGATTGTACTTTGTTATTCTTAAAGTTGGTTAAACATTGGTTTATTGTATAAGTTGTTCTTAATCCCTTAGTTTTACTATTTTGTTGATTGTCCACTATTGAAATACATGTTCAATCCTTTTGTGAACCCGAAAGGAGAAGAACTAGGATAGATCAAAGGGTTTAAGGAACATGTCCTTATCTTTTGAATAACGAAAGATTTGAATTTACTTCTAGGACAGGAATATACTTAGAATGCCTTGGTTGGTGCAACTATAGGAAGAAAACTTAAGGCATCTAAAATGGATTATTACACCCCCACTCAATGATGTAGTTGTAATACCTTTTTAGGTAGACTATTAGAGGTTTGAAATACCATAATCATATTATAACCCTGTGAATCAACAACCCAGTAACCAACCTGACCATCAATAAGGATAACAATTTACATAATTTTCACCTTAGCCCTGGAATCTCTCCTCGTATTGATTACATCTTTGCCTATATTATGATTGCTATATTTTATTACTATCTTACTTTTTATTAGTTCCTAAATTTTCAAAAACTCTTTGGTACCTTACAACACTTGACTGAATTATTGTTGGAAACTAAAGTGAATTACTAACAGTTTGACATCTGGATCTTTAGAATCACTATATTACTTGTCCTACCATGTACACTTATGTGTGTGGCAGGATGCAACAAGTTTTTGGCGTCATTGCTAGGGACTCAAATAATCAGTAATTTCCTAAACTTTTACTTTTGATAATATTATTTGAGGGTTGACAACTTGATCTTAGCGGCCGACTTTTGTAGGTGTAATTTATTTATTGGACTGACAAGGGAGAGAGAATTAGTTGAGTCATATTTGGAACTTGAATGATTATTTCATTTGCAATGGAGGGAAGCTACACTCCAATATCAAATTCAACAACTATGTATGGTAGATTAGACAAACATTGTTCCTATTAATGTACCCACGCTAGGAGTATTTGCTAAGTGGCAATCCTACTCATAAACAATGTTACTAATAGCATTCTCAAACCAGGTACGAGAGGTTGATTTGAGCTAAAACAAAATAAGGTGCAACTCTTGCACATAAGTGGACAATTCAATAAGTTATATCAAAAGAACCCACAACTGCATTTACAGAACTTCCTTGAGATCAGTGATACATACATTATCATTGGTGTATCTAATGACTATGTTAGACTTACTCTCTTCCCTTTTTCTCTATTGGGGAAAGCAAAAGGGTGGCTAAAGGTGGAGCCACTGAATTCCATCACTTTTTGGGATGACTTGGTACGAAAATTTCTTATTCAGTTCTTCCCATCTGGAAAAACCACATGTTTAAGAAGTGAAATTCTGAGTTTCAAGCAAAAATATTTAGAGAATATGTACAAGATTGGGAAAGACTTAAGTCTATGCACCATAACTATCCTCACCATCATCAGACTAATAACGTGTTGGTGCATAATTTTATTGAGGGTATCAAGCCAACTATAAAGATTCTCCTAGATTCAACAGCAGGTGGACAGGCATTAGAAAAGACTTATGATGAACAGTACACTCTTCTGAATTAGATTTTATAAAGGAACCACCCCAATTGGAATGCAGAGATATCGAGGAGCATGCTATAGAAAGTTGCAGGGATGCTAGAATTTGATCAGTTGATGGAGATCACAGTACAGATTGCTTCATTATAAAACCATATGAATACATAGTTTAGCAATTTGAGTTTGGGGCACACACTTATGAAAGCAAATATAGTACATGAAACTCAAACTTGATGTAAGGTATGCGAAATAGTGACCATGCAACAGATATTTGTGCAGCAAATCTTGAATCTATTAATTATATAGGTAATGCACAAAGCCAGGGGAATCAAAATTTTGGTAATAATTATAACGATAACTGGCAAAATTACCCCAACTTTTTATCGAGTAGAAATCAGGTATAAAATACAAATCAGTATCGATGGTGTAATACCCCGCATGTTTCTAAGCTAGGAAGTGAATAAGTATTCCTATGTATAAAATCTCCTATCCTTTGATTCATACTTTTATACATGACTTACAAT
>NC_061121.1:150095099-150180253 GCF_002878395.1 Capsicum annuum | reverse complement strand
AACTAGAAACTATGCAATATAGCTAAATTGTGACTAAGTGAAGGATTCATGATATGCCCTTACGTTCCAATGACTTCTATGTTGATAATGTGCCTTGTAAATGTTGTTGGAATACTCATGAACTATTCTTATGAGATTATGCTATGTTTACTTGCAAATCCTACTTATGAACAAGATGTATGATAACCATGCAATCCACATGAACTTCCATACTATTGGTATATGTTGCCAATATGATTATGCAATGAACTTGATATTAAGATTGTGCAAGTACTTCCATGTAATATGAAATCCTTTCCATGCAATACATTATTGATAACCATGCTTAGTATGACATTCCTACTTATGATATTATAAATTATGGACTCTACTCTTATGATCAAGTCAGTCATGCGTGTCAGTTTTCTTCCATCGAGTCCCGGGGGTACTTATACTCGAAAAATATAGCTATGTGCCTAGATCCATGTCATGTTTCACGATATCTGAACTCAAGCTATGATTCCATAGACTTCAGTCAGTCATGTGACTCAGGAAAACCTCATGATCTTAGTCAGTTGTCAGATATCAGTAACATTCTGCTAGTTAATGGAATTTAGTAAGATTAAGTCATGCACAGTCAGTTATTCATGTCCAGTCCCTCCAGATAGGAGTAGAGGTTAGCACCGACTGAACCCAAGGATGGGAACTCACCCTCCATATCAGGGTGTGATTCTTAGTAGTCATCCTTGTGTTCCAGAACTACGTAGCCAGCGTAGGTTGAGACATCTTAACTCATCAGATTAGGGTTGATGAGGTGGCTTAACCCGTCAGTTTAGGGTTCCCACCATTCTCATTTAGTACCCGCCAGATAAGGGTCACTCACAGGCTGTCCTTACCCATGGCACGATATTGATACCCCTCCAGTCGGGGCAGAGACTGGACCCCATCTTAGCCATAACGACATACATGGGGCATGTTGATTAAACACTACTTCCCACAGTTTTAGTATTAGTCTCAGTAAAAGAACTCAGGGCGTTCTTCAAATTTCAGTATATACAGGACTGTCAGATACAATCGTCCATGTTATCAGTTCCAATATTAGTCATGACAGTTATCAGTAAACCATGTATTAGCTTATAGTTCATGATATCACATATTCATGGTCCCAGTTTCTATATATATGTGTTTGCACTCCCATGTTCATATTAGTCAGTCAGTGTTGTTCAAGCATGAAACCCTTTATGTTCAGCCTATCTTCCTCGTATACTCAGTACTCCAGTTTTACTGATGTATTTGCGCTATGGTGCTTTCTTTTCATGTTACACTATAGGTTCCAAGACACGAGCTCCAGCCCAGCAGTAGTGGTAGTATTCCAGTCGCAGAGAAATAGCGAGTCCTCATTGATTCGAGGACAATATGATTTGATTCATTTATTTATTTCTTTAGTTCAGTTTTACGGAGTTAGTTGGAGACATGTTCCTTCAAATCCTTATTCAGATAGTTTAGAGGCTTTCAGATTTATGTTCAGATTTACGTTCAGATTGAGTTGTTTTGGGTATTTTCACCCACATGATTATATTCAGTTGAACCTTATGGCCTTATAGTTCTATGTATTCCGTATTATTATATCATGATTTATAGTATACAGGTATAGATATCAATCATGGGTTAGCTTGTGGTCCCTCGGGGTCATGAGCACCGTGTAGCATTCCGATTCAGCAAATCAGGGTGTTATAGAGGGTCAAGAAATCAAAATCAGCAACAACAAGTTCAGGGTAATCAGTCTAATATTTAGTCAAGCAGTATTAAAAAAATGCTAAAATAGATTATGGCTAATCAAGAATAGATGAAAGTCGATATAAAGAATTAGCAATTGGCAACTAAGTTACTAAAGGTTCAGTTGGGTCATCTTGCGAGAGCATAGTATACTAGAACTCAAAGAGGTTTGTCGAGTGATATTGATCCAAATTCCAAGCAAGTGAATGCAGTGTCTACTTATAGTGGGTTAAAATTAGAGGAGTTAGAACCAAATAAGGTGACTCACAAAGCTGCTACTAAGGATGCAGATAAGGTTAAGAATGATAAAGTTAAGAGTGTTGAAAATAAGGTAGAAAGTGTGAAGCCACTTTCACCATATTGTAGAGGCTAAAGAAGCAGAATGAGAAAGCATGCTATCAAGTATACATGGAAGCCGCTATAAAGAATCAGCAGTTGGGGACTAAGACACTAGAGGGTTGGTAGGGTTATCTTATGGGAGCACAAAATACTACACCTCAGGGAGGCTGCAATTAGAGGAGTTAGAATCGAGGATGGTGACTCACAAAGATGCTACTAAGGATGAAGAGAAGGCTAAGAATGACAAAGTTGAGAGCATTGAGAATAAGGTGGAAAGTGTGAATCCACCTCCACCATTCCCACAAATACTAAAGAAGCAGAAAGAGGAAGCATGCTATTAGAAATTTATTTACTTATTAAAATAGGTTCACATTAACCTTTCTCTTATTAAAGTTATTTAGGGTGTTCTGAAATATATTGAGTACGTCAAAGATATTATGGATAGTAAGAAACAGCTAATTGAATATGTCATTGTTGCACTCACTGAGGAGTGCACCTTAAGAATTTGGAACAAACTGCCCACAAAGCTTAAAGATCAAAGCAGGTTCACTATTTAGATCAATATTGGGCAGTCTATTAGTACTCAAGTTTTATGTGATCTTGGGGAGAGTATAAATCTCATCCCTATATCATTCTTAAGGAATATGGGGTTAGGTAGCTCGAGGCCCACCACAGTGGTCTTACAGTTGGCTAACCGCTCACTTGCCAGACCAGATGGGATAGTTGAATATGTGTTAGTTAAAGTGAGGTCTCTCATAATTCTAGTCGACTTCGCTATTCTAGATTTTGATGTTGATCTAGAAGTCACATTTATTTTGGGACGTCCCTTCTTAGTAACAGAACATAAATTAATTAATATAGTTGTAGTGTAGTTGAAATGAGAACTCATGATAAAGTTGAGGTATTTGAGGTATACAAGGCGATGAAACTACCGACTATATGAGGAATTATCTGCTATAACAGTGATAGACCTAAACTTTGAGCTCCCTCTTTTTACATTTAAGGACCCTTTGGAACGAGCATTAGTAGAGTATGATATTTTTGGTAATGCAGAAGCTCATGAGATAGTTCATATCTTTAGAGTTGCAAGTGTCTACATTGAAAAGGGATTATTTGAGCCTTTGAATAGGCCCCTTAGTTCTTCTCCCAAGCCTTTTAATGAAGACGCTCCTAAATTGGAGCTTAAGGATCTACCTTCCCATCTCAAATATGCATTTCTTGGTGATGATGACACTTTACCTGTGATTCTCTCTGTATGTTTATTTGATGTATAGGTAAAGGAGGCATTTGCAGTGCTTAAAAGAAAAAAGAAATCTATCAGATGGCAAAGGTCAGATATCTAAGGAATTAATCCTACTTTCTGCATGCTTAAAATATTTATAAAAGAAGGTAATAAGCTAAGTATTCAACATCAATAAAGATTAAACCCAGTAATGAAGAAGGTCAGAAAAAATATGATCAGGTGGCAGGGATAGTTTATCCTATCTCATATAGCAAATAGGTTAGTCCCGTTCAGTGTATCCCAAATAAAGTAGGTATGACTGTTGTGATGAACGATAATAATGAGTTGGTCCCGACTCATACTATAACTGGGTGAAGAATCTGTACGGACTATAGAAAGCTCAATAAGGCCACCCAAAAGGATCATTATCCAATCTTTTTTACGAATCGGATGCTTGACAAACTTGCTGGACAAAAATACTATTTCTTCCTTATGGGTATTCCGGATATAATCAAATATCTATAGCACTAGAGGACTAAGAGAAAACAATATTCTCCTATTCGTATGGGATTTATGGTTTTAGATAAATGACCTTTGGATATTGTAATGCACCAGCTACTTTTCAAAGGTACATGATGGACATTTTCTATGACATGGTGGAGGATTTTGTCATATTATTTATGGATGACTTGTCTATATTTGCTAACTCATTTGATTTGTTTTTGCAAAATTTAGATAGGATCTTGATTAGGTGCGAAGAAACTAACTTGGTGCTGAACTGGGAGAAGTGCTACTTTTTGGTTAAGGAAGGCATCGTCCATGGTTATAAAGTATCACAAAAAGGGCTAGAAATTGACAAAGCAAAAGTGGAGGTGACTAATAAGCTTCCACCACCAGTATGATTTAAAAAAGTATGCAGTTTCCTTTGATATGTGGGGTTTTATAGAAGTTTCATTAAGGACTTCTAGAAGATAGCAAGTCCAATATGTAAGCTGCTGTAAAAAGAGGTAAAATTTGAATTTGGGGTTGATTTTTAGAAATCATTTAAGGACTAGAAGAAAATATTGATAGAAGCTCCTGTATTGATTGCTCTGGATTGGTGGTTACTATTTGAGCTGATGTGCAATACAAGTGATGTGGTTGTAGGTACAGTACTGGGGCAATGTAAGGAGAACGTTTTTCACTCTATGTATAATTCTAGAAAGACCTTAGATACTACTCAAATCAATTACACTATCACAGTGAAAAAGATGTTTCTTTAGTGTATGCATTTGACAAATCCAGAGCCTATGTAATTGGCCTAAAGGTGATAGTTTATATAGATCATGTGACCATTAAATATTTATTCAATAAGACAGATGTAAAGCCTAGGCTAATCAGATAGATCCTTCTACTGTAAGAATTTGATCTAAAGGTACAGGACAGGAAAAGAGCTTAAAATCAAGTAGTTGGCCACTTATCAAGGCTAGAAGATTGGTCGAATATAGTTGATGAGGCGCGTATTCTGGAGGAGTTATCAGATGAACAGTTGATGTCTCTAAGCTTAGTACAACTTCTATAGTATATGACATGCCCAAATTACAACTCTCTTACGAGAGAGTAAGCGGTCGCTGTCAAATATAGAAACCCAACTGGGTTGGGTGTTGAATCCCACAGCGAATACCATGTTCACTAAGTATTATGATTGTTATTATACTTTTGATCTAAGGCTCCAAAATAACAAAGGGTTTGGAAATGTCAATAGTGTTATTTTATATTTGTGTTACACAAAAGTCCAGCTACTGAGAGTGAATATAGATGTAATTTCAATGAGAATGAATTAACTAGAGTTATGCTCACCAAGATATTCAAATAATTAGTATCCAATTTGCAAAAATTTTTGAATTCTAAAGATTACCCACATATTTCTCAACCTAATAAGTATTTCACCCTTTACTTTTCTCAAACTTAAAGGGTTCATGCATTATTAAATAAAACTCTCATGAGGGTTGATCCTGTTAAGGCATCAATCCGTTAATCCCAAAGGGTAAACCTATGGAGTTCATGTGAATCACTCTTTTTCCCAACATCCGCTTTCTTATCAGACAAGTAGAGTCCATGGGCTCACTTCTCAAGTTTGCAACCAAGATATGTCACTAAAATGAATAAAGATTCATGCAATTTTGATAGATTTTAGAAAACAAACCCATTCACAACCCCAATGTAGTTCTCTACATCAAGGCTCCCATAACCCTAGTTATGGGAGTTTAGCTACTCATCTCCATGTAAGAAACAAAGTTATATTTATGTTCATAAATAACTTCAGAAAAGTACTTACAAAAGTCACAATATTGATCTTCTCAATATTTGATGAAAAAATATGAAAACTAATAATTACCTCCCAATCTATAGGTTCAAATCTCAATGAAAAGTAGTACAAAGCTCTCAATAGAGGAGAAAGTATGAAACTGAAGACAAAAGATGCCTACTAAACCCTAATACTTTATATTTATATGTTCCCAGCTAAAAGAATTTAAAATTTGAAATTATAAAATTTGCGTCCAAAGTGACGGCCAAATTGGTGGTCCGTCGCAAGCTTGACAGTCCACCATTTGGCCCGTCGCTGCTGATCTGGGTAGGTCACTTTCTGGAT
Organism: Capsicum annuum; assembly: GCF_002878395.1. NCBI lineage: Eukaryota > Viridiplantae > Streptophyta > Magnoliopsida > Solanales > Solanaceae > Capsicum > Capsicum annuum. Next base: position 150,174,305 of record NC_061121.1, on the reverse strand, counting down.
AAGACTGACAGCCAAATTGGTGGTCCGTCGTAAGACTGACAGTCCACCATTTGGTCTGTCGCTTAGTCCTTCAGGGGTCCAATTTCTAGATTAACTTTGACGGCCAACTTGATGGTCTGTCGTAAAACTGACGGTCCACCACTTGGTTCATCACTGAGTCCTTCAGGGAGCCTAGTTATGGATGACACTGATAGCCAAATTGGTGGTCTGTCATAAGACTTACGGTCCATCATTTGGTCCGTCGCTACAAGGCTTGAAGTCTTGGGTTTTGTTTAGGACTGACGGTAAAGTTGGTGATCCGTCGCAAAACTGACGGTCTACCATTTTGACTGTCAGAAGTGTTTTTCTGCCACTTCTCTAAGACTTTTTTTTCAGCTAGATCCTTACCCTAAAAATTAAAAACCAACATTAAACGCAACCTTAGTTTCCTAAAAACATATAACTTTCTCAAAAAAACAACGTAAAATATTTCGTTGAAAGCCAGAACATCAACAACCTCAACTAAAGATCGTTGCTTGTCCTCAAGCAACTCAGCATCCAATTTTAAACTTGAACCATACCATGATAAGCAACCAACTAATGAATCACTTTGACGTAACCATTCACTCATCATTTCACTCACATGAATTTCAACCAGCATGTTTTACACCCAGTATTGATTATAATTCAGCACACGCAACATGGATGTCATGTCCCACAGCAAACAGCAGAACTAAGAAAAACTCCAGTTGCCCGCACAGCAATGAAGTCCACAACTCTTTAGACTACGCAAACACAATCTAAACTCTCACGCTCATCAAAGAAGTTACAAGCATAGTCCAGGTACCCATATGCTTGCCCTTGCCATTTAACACACCTTTAAAGCTGATTCGCTAGGCTCAAACAGGTCTTTTCTAGGCTCGTAATGAGGCATCATGATAGGTGAGGGTACTATTTTGGGTAAAGTGACTAATTAAGTCTTAACTCTTATTGCCCTAGCAACTTTTTAGCCCCAAGCTGCTATTTTAATCAACTTGCTTACAACAAAAAATTTTTTACAAGCATCAGCCACCCTCAACTTTTTCTGATGCAATAAGTTAAGGTGCACAATATCTTTGAACAAATCAGGACCAAATGCCTTTAAACTATACTGTACTCAACATTAGGCATAGTAAGCGGTGACTCATACTCTGGTCCGAACAACATCCTATTAATTGTTTGAGCTAAAATATCAACAGTGACTCCTCGGACAGGTACAAACTCTCTGTTCAAGAAATTTGTAAATGATATCACCTTTGGGTAATCTTATTCTGCCAGTGCAAGGTAATTTACAAATAATTCTCTTACCTAATTCAGTTGATAGGCTCCCGGTTGCTGGCTTATCCATGCTAGTTCATACTAGTTGAACCGGTGTTCCAACTCAGGATATTCATGTAAGTCCTTGGTCACAATCTAATGCTCTTCCGCAAATGACCTTTTGATTCCTCTCACAGTGGGTATTAATCCATCATAGAACTTTTCATGTGCTCCCTCTATCTTCCATCTAATCGCCTCCCGAACTTTAGGATCCTTATATCTAACAATGTTAGCATCCTTAGGTTCAATTTCTACGTTATCTGCTTCAGCTTGCCCTTCTACATTGGCATCCTTAGTTTCAACATCAGTTGGTTCAGGTGGAGTGACATCAACTGTGGCCTCATCTGGGCTCGAACTGGTACTTCTAGTACTATCCTCGCTCTCATTTTTAGACTGGAAGAGTGGGAGATTTTCCTGTCCATGTTGTCTGGTATTGTATCCAGATGTGGGTTAGCTGCCACCACTTTGAGATCTTCCTCCTCTGTTTACTGGTAGTTTGGGATCCATAGCACCTGAAAAAGAGGTAAGAAATTAGTCCATAACAAAAATCTATCAAATCAATGCATTTCATGACTTGACGGACAAAATGGTGGTTCACTATTGGTGGGATGGTCCACCACTCTGTCCATCGAGCCTTATCTATTGTCCTAGAATTTTCATAGCCCTGCGATGGTCAGGTTGGTGGTCTATCACAAATATGAAGGTCCACCATTCAACTATCGCACCTTCTTCTTCAGGTTCAGTGTTCAACTAGGCATATATTAGAGAATTTGTTAAGCAACATTGTTTATTTAGCAACATTTGACAACCATAAAACAATCAAGCATAACTTTTCACACTTTAATCATGTAGGTTACTCAGACTTCACCTAAACAGATTATGCTCAAACTTCTATTTGAAAACTTTCAACAATTATAGGCAACAGAACTATAACAAGATGCTAATTCCTTTACAAAACAACTTTCCAAACATAACCCATAAATGCGTCATTTAGACAAAGAAGAATAGAATTATGCGCATACCTTGGATCTGTAGAGAGACAAGCTTGCAACTTTAGAGAATAATACTAATTCAAACAACTCTTCAATTGCGATCTTAACTTAATTGTGATGAAGAAAACAATAAGGGTGGATATGTTTAAATAGGAGAGAAGGAAGGAGATGTAGAATCCTAGAGGCAGTAAGTTCCTTCAGATTCTTTGTACCCAAAGGGAGTTGAATAATTGAAGGAGTTGAAGGGGTTACAATGCATGTAACCGCCATTTTTTAATCACTTAAAAACCTTTTGGGTCAAATATGGGCCATTTAACAAAGCTTCAGAGTCAACCTGACCCGACCCAGAACTAGGGTTACAGCAATGCCAGGTCTGACGGTCCATCAGATCTTCGACGGTCTACCAGGTCGGCCGTCAAAACTTACCAAGACCTGAGCACTTCTACTTCATTGCGATGGTCATGGGGACGGTGCACCTCATTTTTTATGGTCCACCAAAGTCACCATCGTACCTTACCAGAACCCAGGCCATCTAGGTTGATTTTGATGGTCGATTAGATGGTCCACCAATTTTGGGATGGTTCACCACTTTAATCGTTAACTTGATCCAGTGAGTGAATTTTTCTTCTTGTTTGCGACGGATAAGCTCACAAATGAGTAAACAGCAACAAGTATGTACTTTATTCCAAATGAGTTCACAAAGGCCCCATGAAATCTATGTCCCACACATCAAATAATTCTACCTCCAGCATTTTAGAAATTTGTATCTCATGGTGCTTTGATATGGACCCTTGCCTTTGACATTGGTCACATCTCTTCACGAACTCACAAGCATCCTTGAATAAATAGGCCCAATAGTATCCACTCTGAAGTACTTTCCTTGCAGTCCGATCACCTGAATGGTGACCTCCAACTGGGGAAGCATGGCTTGCTTCAAATACACTCAGCATTTCTATTTCTAGGATGCACTGTCTACTAATACCATCTACACATCACCAAAAAAGATACAGCTCATCCCAAAAATAATGGGTCATATCATGAATAAACTTTTTCCTTTGATGAAAGGAAAGATTTTCTGGTACTACCTCACTTACCACATAATTTGTGAAGTCAGCATACCAAGGGACTTTTTCGAACACTGCAGCCAATACTTTCTCATCAAGAAAGGAATCATCAATCTCAAGCCCGTCTTTTACTGTGCTCTCACCTTTGAGTCTGGATAAGTGATCAGCCACTTGATCTCACATCCCTTATGATCCTTAACCTCGAAGTCAAAATCCTGAAGTAGCAATGCCCACCAGATCAACCTTGGTTTAGCATCCTTTTTTGCTATCAGGTACCTCAAGGCAGCATGGTCAGTGTGTACCACTACCTTGGTACCTAGCAAATATGCTTGAAACTTCTCAAAAGCATATACCACTGCTAGAAGTTCCTGCTCTATGACGTTGTAGTTTTTCTGAGCTCCATTTAGTGATTTGCTGGCATAATTAACTGGATGAATAATTTGTCCTTATTTTTCCCCAACACAACTCCGATGGCAACACCATTTGCATCACATATTATCTCAAACGGTTTTGACTAGTCCGGTGCAACAATGATAGGGGCCTCAACCATCTTCCTCTTAAGACATTCAAATGCCTTAATGCAATCAGCGTCAAAGAACAACTTAGTTTTCTTCTCTAAAAGTTTGTAAAGTGGATTTGCAATTTTAGAGAAATCTTGTATAACCTTCGGTAAAATCCAGCATGTCCAAGGAAACTACGCACCTCTTTTACTGATATGGGAGGTGGTAGCTTCTCAATAACCTCTACCTTGGCTCGATCGACCTCTATTTTTTTTGCTGATATTTTTTTCCCGAGAACAATGCCCTCCTTCACCATGAAGTGGCATTTCTCCCAATTAAGCACAAGATTGAATTCCACATACCTCTACAAAGCCTTATTGAAGTTCTCCAGACACAGCCCAAATGAATCTCCAACCATAGAAAAATCATCCATGAACACCTCCAAGGTGTCCTCAATCATATTCGAGAAAATAGACATCATACACCTTTGAAAGGTAGTGGGTGCATTACATAACCCAAACGGCATTCGCTTAAATGCAAAAGTGCCATACGAACATGTGAACGTTGTCTTCTCCTAATCTTTAGGAGCAATACAGATTTGATTGTAGCCATAATATCCATCCAAAAAGCAATACCACCCCCTTCCCGCCAGCCGATCAAGCATTTGATCCATAAAAGGCATTGGGAAGTAGTCCTTTAAAGTCCATGAGTTTAGCTTGCGGTAGTCCATGCAAACTCTCCACCCAGTCATAGGCCTGAGAGGAATCAACTCATTCTTTTCATTTACAACAACAGTTATGCCCACTTTTTTGGGCACACATTGAACCGGGCTCACCCATTTACTGTCGAAAATAGGATAAACCACTCCTGCATCTAGCCACTTAATAATTTCCTTCTTAACCACCTCTTGTATTGGTGGGTTAAGTAGACATTGATACTCAATGGTAGGAGTACATTCTTCCTCAAGTTGTATCTTATGAGTGCACATGCCAGGAGGAATGCCAATAATATCAGCAATAGTCCAGCCTATTTCTCTTTTGTATCTTTGGAGCACCGAAATAAGTGCTTTCACCTGCTGCTCACCCAGGTCAGCCACAATAATAACAGGTAGTGTATTACCACTTCCCAGGAACACATACCTCAAATGACTGGGTAATTCTTTCAGCTCAAGATAGGTGGTTCTTCTACAGAGGGCTTAGCAGGTGGACTAGAATTATTTTCTAAGTCCAAGTCCAACTTCTTGGGAGCATATGAGTAAGACCCCATGCCCGTTAAGGAACAAAAAGTCTCCTCATAATCTTTTATACCATCCAAATTAAAATTCATCAATACTTTAGCCAAGGTTTCAACAGCAAATTTCTCTTCTATCGATACTTCCTGCTCCTTCTCATAATAGACATCTACAATGGAAAACACACTCATTTATTTATGCTGCTTTATTGATTAGCACACATCAAATATCAAAACTTTATTATTCAGCCTGAAGAAGAGATCATTAGCTTGCAAATCAATCAGCACACTTTCGGTTGTAAGGAAAGGCCAACCCAAGATTATGGGCACCTTCATATCCACCTCCCAATCCAGAATAATGAAATCCGTAGGAAATATGAAACTAGCAACCTCCACCAACACATCATACAAAATACCAATAGGTCATTTGACCGACCTATCCTTCATTACAAGTCGTATGTTAGTGGGTGTGGGATCTCCTAAACCCAACTTTTTGTAAACAGCTAGCGGCATTAGATTGATGCTAGCTCCCAGATCACACAGATCTTTTGCAAAGTCAAGAGGTCCAATAGTGCATAGGATAGTAAATGCTTCCCGATCTGCCTTTTTTCTATACTAGAGACCTTGTGGAAATAGCACCACAATGATATAAATTGTTCATTGGCTCAAAACTAACCGACCGCTTCTTTGTGATGAGGTCTTTCATTAACTTTGTATATCCGGTTATTTGCTCTATTGCCTTCACCAGTGGTAGATTAATCATCAACTGCTTCCACATAGCCATAAGTTTGCTGAAATTAGTGTTGTCAGTTTTCTTTTTCAATCGATGAGGAAATGGAGGAGGTGGCTTTGGAAGAGTGGTAACCACCACTTCAGTCTCCTTTCCCTTATTCTTCTTTAACTCATCAACCTGATGACAATTGGATGGTGTGTCATCAATAACCTCATCCGATTTCTCAAAATCCACCGGATGATAAATCTCTGCTTTTTCAACATCATCGGCTATAATATCACCATCGCAAGACTGACGGTTCACCATTTTGACCGTCAGAAGTGTTTTTCTGCCACTTCTCAAAGACTTCTTTTAGCTAGATCCTTACCCTGAAACATTAAAAACCAGCATTAAATGCAACCTTAGTTGCTTGAAAACATACAATTTTCTCAAAAAAATAATGCAAAATGTTGCGTCGAAAGACGAAACATCAGTATGTCAATATAGTAAACTTTCTACTGAGTTTTGTATATCCTTCTGATGCCCCGAGTTAGCAAAAGAGGAAATTGTACTATAATTCTTGCTCATATATGTAGGATGATCCTTATTTTTTCAAATATAGTGCTGATTGTATAGTAAGAAGATGTATTCTAGAATCTCAATCTAAACAAGTGGTTAAGATTTTCCATTCATCACCTTATATAGGTCATCATGGAGGTAAAACAATAGCACACAAGGTATTGCAATCAGGTTTCTTTTGGCCTACCCTTTTTAAAAATACATTTGTCTTGTGTTAGAATATAACCAGTACAAGAGACTAGAAATGAGTTCTAGATATCATGAAATGCCTCTAAACAATATTCTTAAGGGGGAGGTTTTCAATGTTTGGGTAATAGATTCTATGGGTCCATTTCCACCCTTTTATAGTAATCTTTATATCTTAGTTGCGGTGGATTATGCGTCCAAGTGGGTAGAGGCTACATCCCTCCCTACTAATGATGTAAAAGTGGTAAAGAAGTTTGTTGAGAAGAATATATTTTCTCATTTTTGAACTCCCAGGGCAATCATTAGCGATGGCGGGTCTCATTTTGTAAACCATGGGTTCAAGAACCTGTTAGTAAAATATGGGGTCAAACATAAGGTAGCTATAATGTTTCATCAGAAACAAGTTTCTGAGTGGAAGTATCCAACCGTGAAATTAAGCAGATCCTTCAGAAAATGGTAAATAGTCAGTGCAAAGATTGGTCAATAAAACTATATAAAGAACTATAGGCATATAGGATAGCCTATAAAACACATATTGAAACTTCTCTATATCGTTTGGTTTTTTAAAAAACTTGTCACTTCCCTATTGAGCTTCAGAATCAAGCATATTGGGCAGTAAAGAAGTTGAATCTTGACCCAGATATTTTAAGGAAGAAGAGGATATTTCAGTTGATTGAGCTTGACGAGTTTCACTTGTACGCTTATGAAATTTTAAAATTATATAAGGAAAATACCAAGAGATGGAATGACAAACCTATACTGCTATGAGTCTTTGAGCCTAGTCAGAAGGTTATATTATTCAACTCAAGGCTGAAGCTTTTTCCCAGGCAAGTTAAGGTTCAAGTGGTCTGGTCCGTTAAAGTGGTTCGAATGGCCCCTCATGGTGTGGTGGAACTGTGGCGAGAAGATAAGAGTGTGACACTTCTGGTAAATAGATAGAGGGTTAAGAATATTAGGAAGATCATGAGGATAGATAGAAGACATCTATCATATTTACAGATAAGTAAAGCTGAAGTTAGTTGTGCCATAACACTATATCAGGTGCTATGTGGGAGGCAACCTACAAATGTAATGTAATAGCATAGCATTTCCTTTTTATTTGATAAAAGAAAAATTCAAAAATACAAAAAGATGTGTTGAGCCACGACCAAAACTGCGGCACTTGGTGGGAGGCAACCTATCTATTTAATTTATTTTATTGGTTTTTATGAGATTTGTAGTATTGAGAATGTCTTGACATGGGGGAGAAATAAAATTGATAACAAAATGTGCTTTTGGGAAGGCTACCAAGTATGAAAATTCCTATTGGTATGAATAAAAACACAGGCAAGCAAGTGGGGAACCAAAATTCCCCCCAAGTTGGCAAACTTGTGGGCCTCTATGATAGTAGCATGCCATGTCACTTATCCTCAGTGAGCCGACAAGGGCATGGCACGGAGGCTGTTAATTCAGTCCATTTTAAATGGAATAATTAGGTATAACCTAATTTTTCACCCAACCCTCCTCTTTAAACACCCAAAAATCCCCAAATCCCCCTCATTCCTCGTAACTAGTGTTTTACTCCCTACAAATTCCCTCAACTTGGAAGCATACCATGCCAAGAACACATCTAAATCTTTATTTCTTATCATTCACAAATTCGAACAAGGTAAGTTCTCACTCTTTTCTCTCTTTTGTACTTGAATGTTATGGTTGAATCACAAGGATTTTGGCATGAATTGTACAACTCACATTAGAATACATACCTTGGTTTGAATTGTTTGAGGTTTTGGTTTGAAATTCTTTGTGAAGAAAGTTATGGGTTTGAATTTTTACACCAAAAAGTGTGTCTTTATGTGCTTTTACTCGTTACTCTCCCACTGAACTTGATAACTTATACTTTGAAATATGATTTGAAATTGTGTTTGGTATACATTCCTGTGCATGTATGGGTGTGTGCTAGTATTGGCTATTGCACTTGCTCTCATATGAATTCATTAACACTGAAACAAGGGGCGTCATACTTTCACTGTTATTTTGTGGTGCATATACCATTATGACTTTATGAGTGGCATTAGGTGTTGCTTTTTCACATGAGGTAGTAATATTAGTCATGTATTACTGTTTAAGATTGTTGTCTGATTGATTGTAATCTTTAAATTCTCTTGGCATATGTTCTTAAGTGCATCTCTAAAGAGAAAAGTAGTGATTCTGGTATAATTTGGTTGTGTGAATATTGTGATTTTATAAGGTATGCGCTTAAAGTCTGAGTAAAGTGGCATAACCTAAAGTTAAGCTCTTTTTGGACAATTACTAGATTCCCGATTTGGTTGAATGCTTAAATAAGTGGCGTGACCACGTGGTTATATTGTGGAATAGGAGAAGTCTAAATACCAAAGTTCCAAATCCACACACCTACACTAATAACTAACTATGGAGTGGTCCTTAAAACTACCTAAACTTGGTGTTAGCTAGTTATATAAGACTTGTTTTGACTTGGCTATGTGTGTTGTGGTTAGTAGGCACTATGAAAAGCAGAGTTCAAAAAGGAAAAGATATTGCTGGGCCTTCGGAGGTGTCAAAGAAGTGACTTCATCCAGTGGCTTGCATACCCAGAGCCCCAGATCTTTCCCGAGGTCAAACTCTTAGATATAGATCTCGATGAGTTGTGGAAAAGGGAAAAAAATGGTATAACAAGCACACAGAATCAAAATATGCCTCGGATAAGTTCAGTGACTGGGAAAGTTTAAGGTGAGAGTTCCTGAGCATGGTTCAGAGAATTGAGGAGCTGCGGATAAACTTTAATTTTGAGCATCCTACTAAGTGCAGTTTGCATTTGATCAGGGAATTCTATACCAATTGGGACCCACGAGAGCCCAATTTATAAGGCAATATTTGCGGGCAAGTGGTAACATTTAATGTACATACCCTAAATACCCTTTTGGGTACTCCTGATGCAGACTCACTTCAAATGAGAGAGATGAACATCACTCCAACTTATGCCGACATCAAACACTTATTTTGCAGTAACAGGTCGACAGTTAGGTGGATTCACCACCAAGAGGGAGGCTAATATTTGACATTTCCCTACGTACAGATGAATACGAAAGCTAGAGTGTGGCTGAAAGTCATATGTCACTACCTTATTCCTAGGAAGCATATGAAAAAGGTCACTTAGTATCGGGTTTTCCTGAGTTATTCCTTAATGCAAAGGGCTTTGAGATAAATATAGGCACAGTGATTATTTTAGCAATGAAGAAGGTTCGCTTTCATCAGGGATGTAGGTTTGGTTTTGGTGGTCTGCTGACTTGATTTTTGAGAGGCCATTGTGTAGAGGAGAAGGTCTTAGACTAAAGGTCCCATTTGGACATGCGTCTGGTGGATGTGACCCAAATATGGGGTCTTGATATTTCACATGGTCTAGTGCTAACACTACTGAGCATTATGCTCGAGATGATGAGATCACAGCCTACATGTATGGGCCACAGATGCTTCAGTTGCAAGTGGGAGGCCGAATAGCCATCAAAGAAAAGATACATGGGGTGGAGCTTTATTACCCACTTGGTCACCTTTCCAGGACTTTGCTGTGGATTTTCCCAGAGTTTGTTGAGCCAGTGGATGATGGCATCTCAACAAATGAGAATAGGCGACTGCAGGATTCATACATTGAGTCCAAGGATAATGATGATGTGGATCCAGACTTTAACGATGAGGCCTTAGGCATGGATATTGATAATGGCATGGATGAGGAGTGGCCAGGGAGATTTTACATCACCTTATATGTTTGCTTTGTTCTATATCCATAAATACTGGGGACAATACTACATTTTAAGTGTGGGGTGGTGGAGATTCTCATTCTATTATCTATTCTAGCTGGATTGTTATGATGCTATTATTCCATTGGATGTTATCATTATTTATGATTGGATTCCTAGAAATACATTAGAGTACATTTGGTCGATAATAGTTAGTAATTATTATTATTGTGAATTCGGTTGGCTTAGTAGTTAGTAATAGTTTCATCATTTGATTATTCCTAGCTTCATCATTTTAGTTACTTAGTTATTTCATGTCGATTTTAGGAGTAAATTTTTTGTTTTTTTAGGATCATTCCAATAACTCATCATAGTTTAGGAGTCTTTCTCGATAATGGATGGATGACAACTATCCTAAGGGGAATTAGTCTTAAGGAGTGAGTAAGTAGGATAACTCGATCACTATTCTAATATGGGGTACTTTTTGTTGGGCCATATGACTATGTGCCATGAAAATATATTTTTCTATGAAGAATCATGTCAAACATGAGTGGATAAATTCCCTTATTCTGGGGCTAAGACCAGATGCAAGATTGTACTCCGTTATTCTTAAAGTTGGTTAAACATTGGTTTATCGTATGGGTTGTTCTTAATCCCTTATTTTTACTATTTTGATGATTGGCCATCATTTAAATACATGTTTAGTCCTTTTATGAACCTGGAAAAAGAAGCACTAGGATAGATCGATGAGTTTAAGTAGCAAGTCCTTATATTTTGAATAACGAAAGATTTGAATTAACATCTAGGATAGGAATATACTTAGAACACCTTGGTTGGTTCAACTATAGAAAGATAACGTAAAGCGTCTAAAATGGATTATTTCATCCTCGCTCAACAATGTAGTTGTGGTACCCTTTTAGGTAGACGATTAGAGTTTTGAAAGACCATAATTGTATTATTAAACTTGTGAATCAACAACCCGGCAACCAACCTGACAAACAAGAAGGATAATGATTTACATGATTGTTGAGAGTACCTTAGCCCTGGAATCTCTCCTCGTATTGATTACATCTTTGCCTATGTTGTGATTGTTACATTTTATTACTCTTTTACTTTTTATTAATTACTAAACTTTCAAAAACTCTTTGTTACCTCACAACACTTCATTGAAATATAGTCAGAAACTAAAGTTAAGTGAATTGATAAACAAGTAGTCCTGTGTGTTCGACATTCGGCTCTTTAGATTCACTATATTACTTGTCCGACTGCGTACACTTGCGTGTGTAGTAAGCCGCAACACAAACCCAAAATTTTCACAGTAAAATACATCTACTCTCATACCTAAAACATTACTATGCTTCCATAACCACTATCATCCTAACATGAGGAGGGTAATTGAGGGACTAAAATTTAAGCAACAGGAATGGTAGTAACACTATTCAATTATAACTTATCTTTGTTACACTACTCAAGGTGGGGCCTATGAGGAAAGATGTGATCCAATAGGCACGAGGTATTCATATATCAAAATTGCATAGAGAACTAGTACCTTATGCATAGGCACAATTTGAATACATAAGATATTGGTAGAATATCCTCTTAAACCAAAGTTGGAGGAATTTGCTAGAATAAAAAAAGATTTATCATGACTCTTCCCTAAAACTCACCACCATGAGAAAATTCAAGATCAACCTTAGTTCACCATATACCCCTTAGCTCAAAGGTCATTATCCTAAACTTGTAACATATCCTCTCAATAAATTTATAAGCACAACACTCAGCACCATGGAGTTATCACTGTACACATGAGTGCTAGACTCACCCTAATAAATATATTATAGGAAAGAACAAACTTCTTGCTATGACATTCCTCCCAAGGACACTACTCTTAACTTCCTCTAGCCTCCCAGCTTGAACTCCAGCCATAAAGCTCTCAAGTTGCGTTTTGAAGAGAAAAATAAACCCTTTCAAATGATTATAGATGTTTTAAGGATTAGAAATGGGTTAAGTGAGGGTGGGACAATTTATAGGGTGTGCAAAGATCTGAGTACCCTTAAAAACATTTGAAATATTAATCTATCAATGAAGGAGAGGGGGGTCATGGTGTGGACCCCTATGTAGAGGTCCAGTCACACGGCGTGGGGCCCATCACTAGGATCCCTCTTCATGGATCAATGCCCGATGCGGAGGCAAGGCAGTGAGCCCTCGTGGGATCCCTTATAGCATATACCATCGCAAATCAGCCCCCTTCCAATGCCCGACCTATTTTCCATACCCAAATATCCCCCAATATAATTTAACCCATCTCGGGGTGTTCTACACTCGATCAAGGGACTACATAGGCTCATTTTAAGCTTGATTTAGACTACCTAAACACCCGAGGTGTTATAAATTCATTGTTCCAACACTAGTCTTTATCTATCTATATATATATATATATATATATCACAATTACCCGCTACAATATATAATAAGTCATCAACCTAAGCTTTTTCATACATTATATAGGACTACTAATATACTCCCACAAATCTCGCATCACTATCTTCGAGCTAACATTTTCTTATCACCACACTCAACATCTAAAGTTCAAACATAGTATCTATTACCAATCATGAATTGCCAGTGAAACATCCCATATATTGTTCTAGTCCATCAAAATATGCGACAAATTAATCAATCTAAATTCCTTATTTCACTTACTATGGCTTACAAGCACTTCTTTTCCACAACAGTATTACTACATATCTTCTCACCTACTAAACTGACTTACAACTACTAGATAAAAACCAAGAGACCCTCTGTGTAGTAAAACCACATAATAAGGATAGTCGATCTTAATCTTATAACCTAACCCATTATTGTCTTAGAACATTTACCTCCCTTACATCACATCCACTTACCTATGTATACATCTCAACTACCTTCAAAATTCTATAAACGCCACTGAGTCCCTTTTTCTAAGATCTTCCCAAGTGAACGCTAAATTTATAAATCATTAGCCGACCAATCCTTCCATTCACAACCAATGATAAATCCTACTACTACAATATTTAGTCCTCATAAGCTTCTTTCTTATTTCAACTAAAGATGCAATTATTGTAACTAACCACTCCCTTTTTGTATACTCTCTTAAGTTTGCTAATTTTGGTACACCTTAACCAATACCATAAGGACATAACAACCCCAACACTTACTTCGAGGTTATGCAAATACAACTTGCCCCCCCCCCCCTTCAATAAAAAGTTAACCTCACGTAGACTTTCAAACTTAGGACTTCATATCAATAATCTTGGGATCATTTTACTATTCATAGGTAATAAAATCATATTAATGCTACCTTTGGGGTGAAAATACTATTCTAATATTCATATATATATATATATATATATATATAATTTTCCACTTAAGCGAGATCTCCGCAATAGTTTTTGAAAGGGATTGAATGCACGTCTTACCTTAGGCTGAAAAGCACAATTCATACAGATAGAATTGTACACTTGAATCAATACACTTTGACGTATTAATAGACTCCTTTAAAGTCCTTGTGTCATTTCATCACCTTTAATGACTCATTCAAAAAGGACCACATCATTCGGAAGTTAAACTTTTACACTTATATCGCTTTGATAAGGAGACATGGACAACAAAATTGGAGGAAGGAAGGAATTTGATTATTTTTATATGGACAATGCTATTGCACGATGTAGAGTATAAAAGAACAAGAAACATTTCCTAAATACCCAGTAGCCTCCTGATTATAAGTGTGGTGTATAACACACCCATAAGCAAGACTCTACTAGACATGGCTTCATCGACAGCCTGAGACCCTGAACCGTGCTCTGATACCAAGCTTGCCATGACCTAAATGAGGCCTAGACGTGATGGTCACACCAAGAATACCAAGGCATGAGATGATCCCTTAGCCTTACATCATAAGCATAGTAATATAAAGAAGTTGTGAAAGCTAAACCATAAAATGAAAGAGATTGATAAATAGAGAAATAAAGTTTGAAAATCAAATACAAATCCAAAAAACAATAACCCAAATAAAGTAGTATCCATGTACTAAGAGAAAAATTTAAAACAACAACCCACACCGTCTATGAAGCCCCTAACTTTAAGAATACCTCCTAAGCCGGGACATAACTCCGACTCTTCCATAAAACCAAAAAATACTATTATAGAAATATATGTGAAAAGCACAAATGTCTTCTAGGTGATGGAGGGATCATCACTACTCACCAGATGCCCACTAGGATAACGAACAACCTATGTTACATAGGGTCACAAGAAAATACCGCCGAACCTATATCATGAAATGATATGGCGTCTAAAGATGGTCAGTACAGTGAACACTGACATGCAACCTAAGGAAAGGGATAAATATGCATGTACCAAAACCAGTAATAAAATACACGAATAAAATAAATATTTATCAAAAACCAGTTATAAATCACATGCACCATAGTTATATATAAAGGATGTCGGGATAGGGGTAACGAGCATAAAACATGATAGTTTAAAAACTTAATCCTGAACTATATAGCTTGTTCCACCTAAAGGAACCAACAGGCTATATGGGTCCAGCTCCCCCTATCGAAAGGGCCCCAGTCCATGTTAGCCACATATACCGAAGAATTGGGCTAAGGCCACCAATAGTCAATTAGCCTTCCAAACATATACTGTGCAAATCAAACACAATGGTCATAGACCCCCAATGTTGGCAAACGTGGTTTTCAGTGTTGGTCCCCCCAGAAATACACCTTCTAGGTAGATATAAATTCCCTTTAAGCCTAATTAAAATAGTTTTCCACATATTGTTAATCGTGGAGTCATTTATTCAGGCATTCCTAATTTAGTATCGTCATACCAATAGACTTACAAGCTTTTCCAATTATGTCATACAATATCCATAATCCATTTAACTATTTAGACTCCAATTTCCTTTTAAAAATACATAACCAATGCCCCCAAGGGTGTTTCCAAAACCTTATTACCTTTATACCATTTAATGTTATGCAATTTTTCAATGAATAGTTTAGACACTATGAAAACCTTGTTTATAATCCAAATTATGAAGTTAGTTGAGGTTCTTGTCATTATAATCATGGAAAAGTCCATAATATATGAAACCATTTTACCAAATTTACACCATTACCACGAGACCTACATTAAGTTCACAATCCACCATTTAAACATGAAGAAACCATTAAAGCATGGAAAATTCAGCGCAAGTGCTAAACAACCAAAAACACAACCCTAATTTAAGCAAACATTCAAGAACACTTAATTATTAAGTAAATTAATGCAGTAATACAACAAGCAGAATAAGGAGTGTCCAACATGCCTTTTTGATGGAAGGAATTTGGAAAAAGCTTAAATCCTTAAACTTGAAGCTTGAACCCTAGGTTGAATTCGATATGAAAACTTAGATTTATTTCCTATACCCTTGATGAAGAAATTGGTGAAAAAAATTGAGAAAAAAACATAATCTTTGAGATTTCTTGAAACTTTAGATTAGGAGCTTGGGATTTTTGGGAGAGAAAATGAAATAGGGATAAGGGAGTGACTATCATGCTTTGGAATGAATTTAGGAATTAAAAATGGATTGGGAGAGTTATATAGGGTGAAAGGACCATTTTGACCTTAATTTAATATGGGGAAAACATGTTGTAAGGTGGGGGTCGCTCCATAGTCCCAATCGCGGGGCAGAAGCTTTGCCTCGTGCGGCCCATTGCGCTCCTCAGACAGTGTCTCATTAAAACCCTCATAACTTTTTACTCTAAACTCGAATTGACGAACGGTCGGTGGCGTTAGAAAAAAGACTCGAAGGGATTTAATTTGGTATATAGTAGGCCAACTAACTCATTATATTTTAAGAGTAATAGTCGTTGAAAGTTGACCAAAGCCAAAATGTATACTAAAACTCAATTGGTAGGAAAGTTCTCAGCTCAACTTTGAGCTAGGAGATTTTTGTGACTTCAATTAATATTGAAATATGTTCCCATACTAAAGAATTGATCATCAAACTTATATTAAGCTATAAATCATTGGTTTTGGGTATGTACAAATATGAGGGATGGCTCAAATTTTAGCCCAAAAATGTGCTGCTACAGTTCCCCAATCCCTTAAAATACCCTCATTTCTATACTCTTTTTTCACTTTCTCCCATTTTGTTTTCTTCGAATTCTAAATATTTTTATTACATTTATCTTCTCCTCCAATCTTAAAATCCTTTATTCATTGTTATCAAATATACTACCTTCTAATTTCAAGCATTTTGAGTTTTTTTTTTGTCACGACCCGATTCACAAGTCGTGAAGGCACCTACTAAGACCCTCCAGTAGGTAAGACAATACCGTAACCCGGGGCTAAGGCAATGGGTTACTTCAGTTAAAGCACCCGACAAGGGCTACAACAGATGAACACAATCATAAACAATAATGTTCCACAAAGACAATTAACTAAAGATACCGATTCCCACAACCTGGTAATATCAGTACAATAGCATCTGAGTTCAACAATAGGAAATACAACTCAAATTCTAAATATTCTTATGCATTCGTCTTGAATACAAAAGATGAAATAAAGATAGAAGGGAAACAGATGACTCGAAACTCCAAGAGCTCACACCATCTCTGAAAGATCAACACTACACGATCTCTACTCAACAGCAACAACTAGTACTCAGGTCTTCACCAAAAAAAGTACAGAAGTGTAATATGAGTACCAAAACAACAGGTACTCAGAAGTCATCATCGGCCGACTGAACTAAATTATGATATAAAGATGATATAAAGCAAGATAATATCTTTAAGTTAAAGTACAAAATCGAACTTGAATCGTATTTATCATCACTGTACAAAATAACTAATCAGCTAGAATAATAATACGATATCTCGTATCAATACATACCAAAAATGTCATATAAAATGAGTAATCAATCCAAAAGCATAAAACAACAGTAATACAATCACAACCGCATAAATACCACATTCAACGCACATACATTCATTAGAGCATAAGGTAAAATAACTCACCACAGCATCCTATACCACCGGGAAGTAAACCCAAAAGTAACATAACGTAACGAACTCATCACGTCGTCCCATACCACTAAAGAGTGCATCAATAGATCAAATCATCACATATCAAGCTATATAACCAACTTCTCATTATCTATGGTTTCCACAATTTCCATCATCGGTCATTTACCAAGATCCGTAATCATCATCAATTATCGCAATTGAGATATCATATACCAAGGTAATCATAACCATAGTCATATAGCCATTTAGATATCTACGATATCGATATGCTCTATCGATCCATTATTAACTAACCAACACTTATTATTATTAGGCTACTAATTCACTAGTCGTTATAGGATTGCCAATCATCACCTAGCTAATCCTTTACTAAACTTTAACCATGAGTTAGAACTAACTATTATTCACTAAATAGCCAATATCTATAACTAGTCAAGATGTACTACTAATCCAAAGATGCCATTAGACCAATTCTTATTTCTAATTATCATAGGCAGACTAGTCATTATATAGGAACAAGGTTACATATCATCAAATACACTAATCCATCTATCAACCATCGCCTCTTACTATCTAGCATCATAACCTATAAATCCTCATTTAAAGACCCAACAACATTATACTTAGTCATCACTACCACCAATTATTACCAATGATCACCTATTGTCACCATTGACCATATAACAACCACAATAGCTAGATATCACATTTAAACCAACAAGGTCCATTATCTAGCATTCTAGACTTCTTGTCATCAAGTAAGATAGTCACTTAGTAGTCAACTAATTACCACACAACTCATTTAACTAGGCAATATTCCTTAGTTAATCCCTTTAGTCAAGACAAACATACCCACTGGGTGAATACTTATTTCTACACAAGATTCCACTAGTCAATTAGCCTTAACTCTTTACTCGTCATACTCTACATCTACTCACCATTTAACACTAGTGAAAACTACACTACTAAACAAGTGATTAGGAAACAAGAATTATAACTGACATCCAATGATTAACATCATTGCTTCAAGGCACACACAGGTGTAATCATATAAAGGCATAATCACACATAAACACATATACGCATGTTTACCATGCATAACATCAATATATCCTCCGGATGTACCGGGCATTATAATATCATCAATATATCCTCCAGACTTATCGGGCATCATCATATCATCAATATATCCTCCGGACTTACCGGGCATCATCATAACATAAATACATCCTCCGGATGCACTGGGCAACATAATGTCATAAATATATCCTCAGACTTATCGATCATCATAATATCATCAACATTCACCATAACATCAATATTCATCATAACATTAATATATATATATATATGTAGCCAAATCATTGACAAGTACAAGCCCCACAAACAATAAAGTGTAAGAGAGGTAAGAAAAGACATATCATAGTATCTCACCATTCATTATGAATACACTATAATAGTAAGTGCATGAACATGCATACCCATATGGTATAAAAACTCAACACATTACGCGGCTTGACATAATTCTTAGGATGTTCAATTGCAAGTCATGGTTATAATTTCTAGAATCTCTCTTATTAGGCATTATTCACAATACTAGCACAAAAGGGGTTCCTTGGCACAAACATAAGTTAAGTCACTAGGCTTGAGCATAATATAAGTAATGATAAAATCAAAGCTCAATAGTAAACTAGACAATAAGTTAAGTGATAGCATAGTCATAGGTTCAATTCATAAGACTTTTCAATATTATCCAAATAATGACAATAAGTTAATCAATCAAGTATACCCAATATCTCCAAAATCAACATCATGCATAAACCATTTAACGAGTTAGCCATCATACTACCAAAAGCATATTCTAGGCGTTCAACAGGTATCTAAATCACTAATGAAGTCATATGGTTCAAGCTTAAGGCGTGTCAAGTTCCGCTACTAATATCCCAAATTATCTTCTTAAACTCTAACTTCTACCTAGAATTGGACTAAGTTAACTAAATCATGTCCGAAAGGTTTAACAATCTATACTAGTTCTATAGGATAATTCTTTCTCAAGTATTAATCTTGAGTCATCCAAAGTATCTAAGGCCAATTGATGACTATGCATATCTAGATCAACATACTCTTAAGATAAGTGAACAGGGTCACTCTCGTCTAACTAGAGCAACTAGAGCATTCTCATGCTATTCATAAGATAACAAGTCCAACTAACCAAGGATCTAGGCTATAAGTCAAATGTCACACTTAATGTATTCAAGGACTAAGTGATTCCACTAAACCCAAACATTACCATATACCATTTCAACATATAGGACTTTACCTAATCTTATCAAGATATCAAAGTCATACAATAATAAAGCTCAATCTAACAATAAGTAAGCCTAACCTACCTCGAATCCAAATATAGCTCACGAACAAACAATCTTTGCTTTCTCTTTCCTCGAAACTTCTTCAATGAGCCAAACTATCAAAAACATAATCTATGTATTATTATGAGAATATCAAAACCCATATTGCACCATTATGCTTTGGATCCAAAATGACACCAAACCCCCCCCCCCCCCAAGTGGTTCCCATATATGAAAAATGAGTTTCCGAGGCCAACCTATTATTTAAATGCCATTAGGGAGTTATTACCCTCGAGAAATTGGTGCAAATCAACCATATTTGGGGCTAAAATCATTTCTTAAGCCATTTGGGGTTTTGGGCCAAATAATCAAGAATTCAACACTAAAATTAAAGGATTCATACCTTAGATTCAACGTAAATCATGATTATGCAAGTTATCCAAGCTCCTATTCAACACCCAAGATTCAATTTGAGGTCTACACTCTCTATTCGAGTTTTGGGACTAAAGACAATGGGGAAAATAGCCAATTTCTCGACCAAGAAGAGCATTTAAGCAACCCTATCTCAAGCCCTTGATTAGTGTGATTGCACACATATGCTTTCCGCAATCACAATATTGCAATCGTGCCTATGCCCCCACTATCGTGCTACTCCTCAGCACTAGACGACAACTGAATTTGGTATTTGATTCCAAGTTTCGGCCAAGGCCTCAATATGCATCCAGAGTATAATATGAGCAAATGAGATATTCAACCTTACTGATTTTGATATTTCGGATGTATTTTCAAAGTAGGATTTTTCATTCGAGGTTGTTTTACCAAATGTGGGCCTTACACCTAAATTTCCAATGTATCAACTTTCCGACTAACTAGTCAAAATATGTTCGGGTGTAGTAGGACACAAACCAAAGGTCTACCAACCTAAAATCAATATTCCAGAGCTACTGGAGCAATCATAATTCACATCTAATATCATTTTACTGAAGTTTTTGCTCGAAGTCCATTTGAACTAGCAAAGACTTCTAAATAGGGAAATAGTTCTAAGAACCAAATGGACTACCCAATAACCAAACTATCGGTTCAAACAAGTCATAAATGACTTGGGGAAGCTATGTATAAAATCTATTGGTGAAGATAAGAAGGATCACGGGAAATGACTTGAAGAGTCATTATAACATCCACTACTAAGGAACTTTCGTCCCCAAAAGTTAAAGATGAAGAAAATACCTAAAGTCTCAAACAAATGAGGATACTGGGCTTGCATCTCGCTCTCTATCTCACAAGTGGCTTTATCCACTGGGAGGTGCTTCCACTAAACCTTAACTATAGGAATCTCTCTAGTACGTAATTGTCTCACATCACTAGCCAAAATAAGCACGAGCTCCTCCACAAAGGCAACTACTTATCTAATTGGACTGAATCCCACCTAAGCGCATGATATAGATCAGGCATATACTTCACAACATAGAGACATAGAAAACCAGATGAATAGCAGCAAAATTAGGAGGCAAGGCTAACTCATAGGCCACCTCGCCAACTGTGCGGAGAATCTCAAAAAGACCAATATATCGATGGCTGAGCTTACCCTTCCTTTCAAACCTCGCCATACCTATTATTAGGAAAAAATAAGAAATACACAGTCAACAACTCCGAATCTCAAGGAACAAAGCTGACAATTGACATAGGTCTTCTGTCTACTTTGGGCTGCTCTCAGCCTATCCTGAATCACCCTGACTCTATCCAATGAGTCCTGAAGCAAATATGTATCATAAGGCCTCACCTCAAAATTCTCAAACTATCCTATCGGAGAACCAGATCTTCTTCCATACAAAACCTTATAAGGTGTAATCTCAATACTCGAATGATAGCTATTATTGTAGGCAAACTCTACCAATGCTAAGTGTTGACGCCACTGTCCTCCAAAATCCATAACATAGGCTCGAAGCATATCCTTAAGCATATGAATAGTTTGCTCAGACTGACCATCTATTCGTAGATGAAAGGTTATACTCAAATCCACTTGAGTACCCAACTCTTCCTGAAATGCTCTCCAAAATCACAAAGTAAATATAGAATCATGATCTGATATGATAAAAAAGGGCACCCATGCAAACAAACTATCTTCCGAACATAAATCAAGGCTAATCTCTCGGCATTGAAGGTCATCTGAATAGGAATGAAATATGCTGACTTGGTCAAATAATCCAAAATGAACCAAATACCGTCATGACCATGAGAAATATGAGGCAAACCACTAATGAAATCCATAGTAATCCTTTCCCATTTCCACTCGGGAATGGGCAATCTCTAAGTCAATCTATCAACATACTGATGCTCGGCCTTAACCTGCTGACAACATAGGAAACGAGCCACAAAGTTTTCCATATCTCTCTTCATATCGTCCCACCAATAATGTTGCCTTAAATCTCTATACATCTTAGTTGTACCAAGGTGAATAGAATATCTAGAGTTATGAGCCTTATGAAGAATAGAATGAATCAAGTTATCAAGTTGGGGGGACACAAATATGGCCCTAAAACCTCAAAATACCCTCAAACTCAATGGTGTACCTCCCAGACTCACCACCAATCACCTGATCATGGAGAAAACACAACTTGCTATCCTTATACTGACGATCACAAATCTGCTTAAATAGGGAGGCCTCACCTCCACACAAGCCAAAATCCTCACGGGATTCAAAATATCAAGGTGGACCATCAAATTGGCTAAGGACTAAATGTTCCGTGCCATGGGCCTCTGAGAAACTGATAGGCACGCCGAGCTACCCATACTCATTGCCTTGTAACTCAAGGCATCATCTACCATATTTACCTTACCTGAATGATACAAGATGGAAATATCATAGTCCTTTAACATCTCTATCCATCTATGCTGGCAAGCATTAAGCTCTCCCTGGGTCATAAGATGCTGAAGGCTGTGATGATCGATGAAAATCTCACAATGCATACCATATAAATAATGCCTCTAAATCTTGACCACAAAAACTACCGCTGCTAAATCTAAATCATGAGTGGGGTAGTTACGCTCATGCACTTTAAGTTGTCTAAAAGTATTAGCAATGACATAACCCTCTGCATCAAAACACAACCAAGACCAACACTAGAAGCATTACAAAACACCATGAATCCCTCACTCTCAATAGGAAGAGATAAACTCACCTTCCTTGGATCATCGAAAAGGAACTTTCTTTCGAGTCAATCTAGTGATAGGGGATAAAATAGTAGCAAACCTCTAAAACAAAGCACCTATAATAACCAGCCAAACCAATGATTATGTGAACCTTAGTTAGAGATGTAGGCCTAACCCAATCACAAATCGCAGAAATCTTAGCCGGGTCCACCATAATACCGACATTAAACACCCCATAATACCAGCTTTAGAAACCACATATCCAAGGAATGACACTAACTCCAGCCAAAAAACACACTTAGAGAACTTAGCAAAAAGCACATAATCTCCAAGGTCAGAAGCATAATCCTCAAGTGTAGTACATGCTCCTCTCTACTCCTCGAATATACAAGAATGTCATCAATAAACACAATAATGAAAAAGTCTAGATAGGGTCTGAACACGCAGTTCATCAAACCTATGAACATGTCTGGGGCATTAGTTTGCCCAAAAGACATCACCAATTACTCATAATGACCATAACATGTCCTGAAAGCTGTCTTCAAGACATTCTCAGCCTGAATCCTCGGCTGATGATAATCATACCTCAAATATATCTTAGAAAACATGGTTGCACCCTGAAGTTGGTTGAACAAATCATTAATACAAGGAATAGGATAACGGTTCTTCACTGGCACCTTATTAAGCTGCCTATAATTGATACACATATGCATAGAGCCATATTTCTTTTTCACAAATAATACAAGAGCTCCCTATGATGACACACTCGGTCTAATAAAACCCTTACTAAGAAGATCCTAAAGTTGAGAGTTCAGCTCTTTAAACTCAGCAGGTCCATACGGTAAGGTGCCATAGAAATAGATCGAGTGCTAGGCTCAAGGTCAATAGCAAATTCAATCTCACGGTTAGGGGGGATTTTAAGAAGGTCGGTAGGGAACACATCAGGAAACTCACAAATAATAGGAATAGAGTCAAGCGATGGACCCTCTACACGAGTATCATATCTATAAGTAATATAGGACTAATAACGTTTAACTTACATGTCAATTTAAGTGCAAGGCGGTCGTTGTCAATATAATAACCCAACAAGAGTCGGGGTCAAATCCACGAGGAACAATGTGAGTGGCAAATGGGTAAGTTTGAAATGAAAGTACTTACTAAATTCAAACTTAAGATACAAATACTTGGGGGTTTTAAATGTCTTCAAAGATATGATTAATTTTGGGCTTCTAAATGGCTAATTCAAGACTAAGAATAATTAGAGTATAATAAATTAGGCATGGATGTTGGGATTATTCTTTCCTTAAGGCAAGTTATGCATGGAAACATGATGATTTGGTGCAAATTCTAATCGTTAATGATATGGTAGGCTAGGTTGAAAGTCCTTGAGGCTAGTTTGTCAACAAAGTCTCAAAGATGTCACTCATTAACCCTTTCGAGTACCTAACGAGTGTGTCAATTAAAGCTACCCAACACCTCAATTGGACATCTCTATTTCTAAGAAGATACCCAAAATATAGCATACTCTTTATTCACCCTTATTTCTAAGATAGCAAAAAGATAGTAATCTACATCCACAATTATCCACTATTGCTTTGTCCTCTATAGCCCTCTTTCAAGGATGTCATGGGTTCCAAAAGTTCACCCAAACCCCTCTTTCAAGGATGGTTTGAGCTTTTAAGAGTTTGGGGTTTTCACCCACACCCCCATTTTGGGTATTTGGGGCTTTCACCCACAAAACCAAACTAATTTAACCAAGCAATACTAGAACCCATCATCAACAAACTAGAATTTACAGAAATATATCACAAGCCACACATAAATTGCACCCTATTCTAACATAATCCCAAGAGAAAGAACCAGAAACTCATAAAGATAATAACAAAAATATACCAAAATCTCTATCAATTTGATTCATGAAAAATAAAAAGAATGAAAACCATACTTTAAATTCCAATAAATCCTGAATGGGATTTGCCAATTCTTCACTTTGGAATTTCTCTAATCAATTCTTGCCTCAAATTAGTGTAAATTCCATCTTTGATCACCAAGTGATAAACCCTAAACAAAGGATAGGATAACATGTAAGATAAAAGATAGGCTGAAAATGAGCTAAAAACCCTATTTTAGCCCCAATTCTGCATTTGTCAAATATTACAAAAATTCTTTTCAAACTTTTTTGCTTTACCGCAATCGCCATCCCTTGACTACAATCATGGTACCACTATCACGATAGTCATATCATGATCGCCCTTTGGTTGAATTTTTGACTAACTGTGATCGCGACCCTCAGTCCGAGATCGTGATAACTGAGGGTCGACTCCTGGGCCTGCAATTTTATCTTTTATTGTTTTTGCTCAGATTTCTTCTCTTTCACCTTCTCCTTAGCTCATTTTTATCAAGTTTCCTTGATAACGCTCAACTTATACATCAATTTAAGTGCAACGCGGTCGTTGTCAATATAATAATCCAACAAGAGCTGGGGTCAAATCCACGAGGACCAATGTGAGTGATGAATGGGTAAGTTTGAAATGAAAGTACTTAATAAATTCAAACTTAAGATACAAAGACTTGGGGGTTTTAAAAGTTTTCAAAGATATGATTAATTTTACGCTTCTAAATGACTAATTCAAGACTAAGAATAATTAGAGTATAATCAATTAGGCACGAATCTTAGGATTATTCTTTCCTAAGGCCAAGTTATGCATGGGAACATAATGATTCGGTGAAAATTCTAATCATTAATGATATGGTAGGCTAGGTTGAAAGTCCTTGAGGCTAGTTTGTATATAAAGTCTCAAAGATGTCACTCATTGACCCTATCAAGTACCTAACGAGTGTGTCATTTAAAGCAACCCAACATCTCAATTGGGCATCCCTATTTCTATGAAGATGCCTAAAATATATCCTACTCTCTATTCACCCTTATTTCAAAGATAGCAAAAAGATAGTAATCTATATCTATAACTGTCCATTATTGCTTTGTCCCCCATATCCCTCTTTCAAGGATATCATGGGTTCCAAAAGTTCACCCAAACCCCTCTTTTAAGGATGGTTTGAGCTTTTAAGAGTTTGGGATTTTCACCCACAAACCTATTTTGGGTATTTGGGGCTTTCACCCACAAAACCAAACTAATTTAACAAAGAAATAGTAGAACCCATCATTAACAAACTAGAATCTATACAAATATATCACAATCCATACACAAATTGCACCATATTCTAACATAATCTCGAGAGAAAAAACTAGAAAATCATAAGGATAATAAACAAAATATACTAAAATCTCCATCAATTTGATTCATGAAAAATAAAGAGAATGCAAACCACACTTTAAATTCCAATGAATCCTCAATGGGATTTGTCAGTTCTTTACTTTACAGTTTCTTTAATTAATTCTTGCCTCAAATTAGTATAAATTCAAGTTCCAAGCTCCAAGTGATAAACCCTAACCTAAGGATAGGATAATATGTAAGATAAAGATAGGATGAAAAATGAGCTAAAAACCCCTATTGTAGCCTCAATTCTATATTTGTCAAATATTATAAAAATGGCCTTCAAACTTTTCCGCTCTACCGCGATCGTCATCCCTTGACTGCGATCACGGTACCGCTATCGTGGTAGTCATATCGCCATCACCCTTTGATTGACTTGTTGACTGACCGTGATCGCAACCCTCAGTCTGCGATCACGATAACTGAGGGTTGACTCTTGGTCCTGCAATTTCATCTTTTGTTATTTTTGCTCGCATTTCTTCTTTTTCACCTTCTCTTTAGCTCATTTTTATCAAGTTTCCTTGCTCGTCTTCTCATTGCAATTTTTACCTATACAAATAAGCATTAAGTAAGAAAGTAACAACAAATCAATGAAAAGGCATAATAATTTATGCTTAAAAATGCTAGTAAGTTGTCAAATTGATGACTTATCAAGGACTCGTAACCTCTCGATATAAGTATCCTAACACAAACATAAATAATGATCCCCGTCGGCTCGTGGCTAACCACTTCCTGCCATACGACTGGGTGTACACTGGGTATGGCTAAGGTAACTGTCTTGGCAAAACAATCCATGACTGTATGATAGTGGGATAACCAGTTCATGCCCAGATTCATATCAAAATCCAATATATCCGAAATAATAAGATCAGCATAAGTATCAACATCACTAACTGTCACAACACATGATCTGAATACTCGATCCACTATAAAAGAATCACCCACGAGAGTAGATACGTGCAATGGCACAAATAATAAATCATTAGTCAAGTCTAACAGTGATGCATAATAAGCAGATATATAAGAATAAGTGGATGTAGGATCAAACAAAGCAATAGCTGACTAGCGGTACACAAAAATCATACATGTAACTACAGCATCTAAAGTCTCAGCCTTGAGTTTAGCAGGTAATGCACATAACTGACCTCGCCCGCCAGCTCGATAGGCACCTGACTGACCTCCTATCCTACCTGCCTGAATACCACCTCAAGCACCCTGGAAACCACCCTTGTGACCTCGCAGACCACTTTTACCTGAGGGATAAACTGCCCTTATAGGAGTACCCTGGGCTGAAACAACCATCGCCCCATGACTAGGGAAATCTCTCAAAAAGTAGCAGAAAGACCACAAGTAAAATAAGAGTCATGAGCAAAATTAGAACTCACAAATCTTGCCAAACCAGAGTAACCACCACATCTAGCATGGCATGTAGACGAACCTTTCAAAAACTGATCACCACCCTTACCAGGGAGACCACTAGTACCAAACTGACCTCCATCAGTAGTCTGAAGAGCTGCATAAACTGGCCGACTAGTTTGACTCTGAGGCTGAAAAGATGGACTCAAAGGATACCCAACATAAGAATTATCACCTCTGAATTGAGAACTACTATGGCTCCCACCAAATTTTCCCTGATACTTCAGCCTCTTATCACAACCCTCATAATGCATGTCCTCCATACTCTAGCATGATCTGAAACCTTAGCAAAGGTCCTACCCATAGCAACTAAACTCTGAGTAGCCATCTAAATAGGGAGCCTCAGCCCTCTCACAAAGTAGTGAATTCTCTCATACTCAGTATCCAAAATAGAAGTCAGATTCCCGTCCAGCTCATGGAAATGGTCCTTATACTCAGTGACTGTCATAGAACCCTACTCCAATCTCATGAACTGATCTCTCAATCGATCTATAAGGATGCGCGGCATATACTTCTCCAAGAACATCTCGAATAACTGAGTCCATGATAGAGAAGAAGATCTAACTGGCCTAGAACTCATAAAACCTCTCCACCAATATCGAGCAAACAAATCCAACTGAAATATGGTGTAATCCACACCACGGGTCTCAACAAGGCCTAAATCACGAAGCCTATCCTCACAAGTAGTAAGAAAATCAAATGCATCATCTCTAGGAGCACCAGAAAACTAAAGCGAAGCCAACCTGAAAAACCTACCCAGTATTTTTTTCTCCTTAGCAGACATAGCAGGCTGGGTCACAACTAGCTGAGTGGCTGTCAGCAGAACAACTACAAGCATAACAGGAATCTCAACTCTAGGATTTGAAGTTATAGGTTGCATTCCTGCCCTGGTAGTCTATGTACCATCAATAATACCCAACAACTGAACCAAGATATCTCTAAGCAAAGAAGAGGGAATAAAACATGGTGGAGCCTAGGCTAGTCCCTGGCCCACCACTGGTTGTGACGGAGAAATCTCTGGCTCAAGTATAGGAATAGAGTTTGGGGAAGGCCCATCCTGATCCCTAATGGGGGACACATCATGAGGTTGTCCTCAAATAGGAGTAGGATCCCTGGGCTTAATCTTGGAACCCTCATTACGCATATTTGTATTACGTGTCCTGGGTATCTAATAAAGAGTAAAGCCATAAAAATATTCTACAAACCAACTCAGACTCTTAGCACTATATGTTTGAAAGAAGTGAAAGACTCCTAAGAATATCCCAAAGCCTCCCAAAGATATGAAACGGACGTCAATGTTCTGATTCGCAGGACTCTATTGGACACTTGCTCTTGTACCAACAATATCGGTGAAACATAGGCTTTAATACTAACTTTTCATGACCCGATTCACAAGTTGTGATGGCACCTATGAAGACCCTCTAGTAGGTAAGCCAAAACCATAACCCAAAGATAAGTAAATGGGTTACTTTGGTAATAAATGAACACAATCATAAACAATAATATTCCACAAAGACAATCAACTAAGGATACCAATTCCCATAACCTAGAAATATCAGTACAAGAGCATCGAAGATTGATAATAGAAAATACAACTCAAAGTATAGATAGTCTTATATATTCATCTTGAATACAAAAGACGGAATAAAGATAAGAGGGAAACAGGTGACTCGAAACTCCAAGAGCTTACCTTATCTCTAGAAGATCAATACTGCATGATCTCAAATCAGAGGCAGCAACTAGTACACAGGTCTGCACCAAAAAAGTACAAAAGTGTAGTATGAGTTCCAAAACAATGGGTACTCAGTAGGCACCATCGACCGACTGAGCTAAATTATGATATAAAGATGATATAAAGAAAGATAATATCTCTAAGTCAAAGTACAGAATCAAACCTGAATTATCTTTATCATCACTGTACAAAATAACTAATCAACTAGAATAATAATACGATATCTCATATCAATACATACCAAAACCGTCATATAAAATGAGTAACCAATCGAAAGCATAAAATGACATTAATATAATAGCAACGACATAAATACCACATTCAACACATATACATTCATTAGAGCATAAGGTAAAAGAACTCACCATGGCGTCCCATACCACTGGAAAGTACACCCAAAAGAACATAAAATAAAAAACTCATCACGACATCCCATACCACCGAAGAGTGCATCAATAAATAAAATCATCACGTATCAAGTTATATAACCAACTTCTTATTATCCATGGTCTCCACAATTTCCATAAATGGTTATTTACCAAGATCCATAATCATCATCAATTACCGCAATTGAAATAATATATAACAAGGTAATCATAACCATAGTCATATAAATATTTAGATATCTAAGATATCAATATGCTCTAACTAGCCATTATTAACTAACCAACACTTATTATTATTAGGCTACTAATTCTCTAGTCTTCATAGGATTGCCAATCATCGCCTGGCTAATCAATTATTATACCTTAATCACGAGTTAACACTAAAAATTATTCACTAAATAACTAATATCCATACCTAGTCAAGATGCACTACTAATCCAAAGACTCCAAAGCTTATTTCTAATTATCATAGGTGCATTAGTCATTATATCGGAACAAGGTTATATATCATCAAATGCACCAATCCATCTTTCAACCAACGCCTCTTACTATCTAACATCATAACCTATAAATCCTTATTTAACAACCTAACAACATTATACTTAGACATCACTACCATCAGTCATCACCAATTATCACCTATTGTCACCATTGACCACATAAAAACCACGATATCTAGTTATCATATTTAAACTAACAAGGTCCATTATCAAGTATTCTAGACTTCTAGTCACTTAGAAGTCAAATAGTTACCACACAACCCATTTAACAAGGCAATATTCCTTAGTTAATCCCTTTATTCAAGCCAAACATACCCACAAGGACAATTCTTATTTTTACACAAGATTCTACTTGCAAATTAGCCTTAACTCTTTATGCGGCATATTCTATATCTACTCACCATTTAATACTAGTGAGAACTATATTACTAAGCAGGTGATTAGGAAATAAGAATTATAACCTATATCCTATGATTAGCATCATATCTTCAAGGCATACACGGATGTAATCATACAAAGACTTAATCACACAAAAACACATATGTGTATGTTTACCATACATAATATCAATATATCCTTTGAATAGACTGGGAATCATAATATGATCAATATATCCTCCATACTTACTGGGCATCATCATATCATCAATATATCCTCTGGACTTACCGAGAATCATCATAACATTCATATATTCTTTAAATGTATCGGACATCATAATATCATTAAAATATCCTTCAAACTTATCGAGCATTATTACAGTATCAACTTATCCTCTGAACTTTTTGGGCATCATTATATCAACAATATATTCTCTAAACTTACCAGGCATTATCATAATATCAATATATCCTCCGGATGTACCGAGCATCATAATGTCATCGATATATCCTCCAAACTTACAGGGTATCATAATAATATCAATATATCCTTTGGATGTACCGAGCATCACAATGTCATCCATGTATCCTCCGAATGTACCGGACATCATAATATTATCAATATATCCTCCGGACTTAGTGGGTATTATAATATCATCAACATTCCGTATTGCATCAATATTCATCATAACATCAATATATATATAAATATGTATCCAAATCATTAACAAGTATAAGCCCCACAAATAATAGAATATAAGGGAGGTAAGGAAATTCATTATCGATACACTATAATAGTAAGTGCATGAACATGCATGTACATAAGGTATAAACACTCAACACATTATCGGGCTTGACATGATTATTAGCATGGTCAATTACAAGTCATGTTTATACTTTCTAGAATCTCTCTTATTAGGCATTATTCACAATACTAGAACAAAAGGGATTCTTTAGCACAAAATATAAGTTTAGTCACTAGGCTTGAGCATAATATAAGTAATGACCAAATCCAAAGCACACATAGTAAACTAGCCAATAAGTTAAGGGATAGCATAGCCATAGGTTCAATTCACAAGACTTTTCAATGCTATCTAAATAATGACAATAATATAATCAATCAAGTATATATAATATCCCCAAAATCAATATCATGCATAAACCATTTACCGAGTTAGCCATCATATTACCAAAAGCATATTCTAGGTGTTCAACAAGTATCCAAGTCACTAATGAAGTCACATAATTCAAGCTTAAGGTGGATCAAGTTTCGCTTTCAATATCCCAAATTATCTTCTTCAAGTCTAACTTCTACCCAAAATTAGACTCTGATGTGGTGGTTAAGATTGATACTCATTCTATTAATAAAAGAGAGTTTCAAGTATTTAGGGTCTATGATTCAGGAAAATGGAGAGATTAATAAAGATGTCACTCATCGAATTGAGGTAGGGTGGATAAAATGGAGGCTCACCTTTGGAAGCTTGTGTTATAAGAAGGTACCTCCTAAGCTTAAGGACAAGTTCTACAGAGTGGTGGTTAGACCATCTTTATTGTATGGGATAGAGTATTGTCCTATTAAGAAGGCCCACACTCAGAAGATGAAGGTGGTAGAGATAAGAATGCATCGATGGATATATGGGTGTACCAAAAAATATAGGATTAGAAATAAGGCTATTCAAAATAAGGTAGGAGTGGCTTTTGTGGAAGCCAAGATAAGAAAAGAGAGGTTGAGATAGTTTGGTCATATGATGAAGAGGAACACAGATGCCCCCATACAGAAGTATGAGAGGCTCGTTAAAGATGGTTTTAAGTAAGGCAGAGGTAGACCAAAGAAACATTGGAGGGAGATGATTATACAAGACATGGAGCAGCTTCATCTTACAGAGGACATAACCTTAGATAGGAAGTTGTGGAGAAAGAGGATTAGGGTAGAAGGTTAGTATGAGTTTAGGTGGTTGTTTCTTTTGCTGTATTACTTGGTGTCTCTTTTTTATGGTATTAGCGGATGTTGTTGATTTATATTGTATCTTGTTCTCTTACTATTCCTTGTCCAGATTATTTTACTGTGAGTTGGAGGTCTATCAAAAATAGCCTCTCTATCTTACATTTGAGGTAATGGTATAGACTACGTACACTTATCCTCCCCAGACCCCACTTGGTGGGAATATACTGGGTATTTTATTATTGTTGTTGTACCTAAATCATGTCCCAAAGGTTTAACAATCTACACTAGTTCTATAGGATAATTATTCCTCAAGTATTACTCGTAAGTCATCTAAAGCATCTAAGGACAATTCACGACTATACATATCTAGGTCAACATACTCTTAAGATTAGTGAACAAGTTCACTCTCGTCTAACTAGAGAAACTATGGCATTCTCATACTATTCATGAGGTAACAAGTTTAACTAATCGAGGTTCTTGGCAATAAGTCAAATATCACACTTACTGCATTTAAGGCCTAAGTGATTCCACTAAACCCAAACATTACCATATACCATTTAACCATCTAGTGCCTCACTCAATATTATCAAGATATCAAAGTCATACAATAATAAAGCTCAATCTAACTACAAGTAAGCCTAACCTCCCTCGAATCCTAATATAGTTCACGAACCAACAATCTTCGCTTTCCTTTTCCTCGAAGCTTCTTCAACGAGCCAAGCTATAAAAAATATAATTTATGCATTATTATGAGAATATCAACACCCATATTGCACCATTGTGCTTTGGGTCCAACACAACACAAAAAGTCCCTAAGTGGGTCCCACATATAGAAAATGAGTTTTCGAGGCCAACCCAGTGTTCAAATACCATTAGGGAGCTATATCCCTCAAGAAATTTGTGAAAATTAACCATATTTTGGGCTAAAATCAGGCCTTAAGCCATTTGGGGTTTTGGGTCAAACAATCAAGAATTCAAAACTAAAATTAAAGGATCTATACCTTAGATTCGATGTAAATCATGATTATGCAAATTATACAAGATCTTTTTCAATATCCAATATTTAATTTGAGGTCTGCACTCTCCATTAGGGTTTTGGACTCAAGACAAAGTGGAAAATGGCCAATTCTCAGAGCATTTAAACAATCCCATCCCAGGCCCTCGGTTAGTGTGATTACGCACACACGTTTGCTGAGATCGTGGCATCACGATCACATCTATGCTCCCGCAATCGTGGTACTCCTCTGCACTAGATGACGGCTGAAATTTGAAATTTGATCCTAAGTTTTAGCCAAGGCCTTGGGATGCATTCGGAGTTTAATATGAGCAAACAAGATATGCAACCATATTGATTTAAATGTTATAAATGCATTAGAGAAGTCAGATTTTCCATTTGAGGTTATTTCAACCAAATGTGGGCCCTACACTCGAATTTCCAATTTATCAACTTTCCAACCAACTGGTCGAAATGTGTTTGAGTGTAGTAGAACCCGAACCAAAGGTCTACCCATCCTAAAATAGATATTTTGGAGCTGCTGGCACAGTCAGAATTTGTATCCAATATCGTTTTACTGAAGTTTGCGCTCGATGGATATTTGAAACCAGCAAAGACTTTTAAATGGGGAAATGGTTCCAAGAACCAAATGGACTGCCTGGTAACCAAACTACCAGTTCCAATAAGTCATAAATAACTTGGGATAGCTAGGGAAAAGCTCTAACAGCGAAGATAAGTGGGATCATGAGATGACCTAAAGGGTCATTACAATATTGATATATTTTGTTTTGATTTGTCAAATTTTTATTTTTGGATCAAGATCAAAATCAATGATATTTTCCTTAAAAAACTTTTGTTTACCCTTTTCGGCTAGTTTCTGACTTTTTTTTCCTGTCATTTTTGGCTCTCATTGAAAAATCACTCCATAACTGATACAATCTTCATTACTTTAGCTTTTGTCATTCATAAACTTTCTATTTTTCCTCCATTATTGTTAAAACTCCCATTTTTTTATGTAGATTCTAACCCTATTAATTAGTCAAATTTCTTGGTACCTCAGACCCTTGGTGTTATTGAGTTCTACTTCATGTTTTATCATGAATTTTAGTATTATTCATAACCATGATCACAAACCTTAATTACATTGTGAAACACATAAGCTAATTAAGTTATTAAATTGCATTCTTCAGAGATGGTGGGTATGAACATCCGATGACCTAGGATTTTATGCATATACTTTTTAGGACTATATCACCCAGTTTACATGCTTTGAATGCTTTTAGAAAATGTATTTATTTTCAAACTTTTGATTATTATTATTAGCATTAAGGATTGTAGTTATCAGTGTTATTCAATTGGAAGTAGTACTTAGCACCGAGAGGACACAGGAATGAAG
The DNA here is from genome assembly GCF_002878395.1 of Capsicum annuum. NCBI lineage: Eukaryota > Viridiplantae > Streptophyta > Magnoliopsida > Solanales > Solanaceae > Capsicum > Capsicum annuum. The sequence continues at coordinate 150,139,402 of NC_061121.1, read as the reverse complement.
GATAATCCGTCAGTATGGCTGAGACTCCTAGTAGAAGTCTCTAAGTATTAGAACTACGACACCACCATAGGTTCTAAAGGGCCACCTATCAGACCCGGCTTAATACCTTAGCCCTTTGGGACATCAGTTTACAGGATCTACTTTAGTCAGTGTTCATATCCTTGGTAAGGTTCTAAACACCCTTACAGCTGGGGTTACTAGTTGGCCTTGGTTAGCTTAGATATGGGTATGTAGATTATTAGTAGCTCACATAGTCCACAGTTTGCAGTCTATATTTCAGATTCAGATTCTTACATGACCTTGTATTCAATTATTCAATTTATTATACAACACATAATTATTACTTGGTCTGGAATTAGTTATCATCTTACATGCATCATGTTAGCTTATATTAGTTATTTTCTATTTCTCATACTCAATACATTCAAAGTACTGATCGCATAATTTCTTTGTGGTATACTGTCTCATAATGTAGGTTCTGACGCTCAGTAATAGCACGATCTCCCACCGCATCAATAGTAGTATTTTCTTGGGTTCTCATTTGAGGGCTAATATCAGTAGTTTACTTTGTCCTTATTGTTCTTCAGTTTCAGACAGTTAGAGTTAGCTGGGGGTTTGTCCCAAAAACTCGTCTTAGTAGAGGTTTTCAGACTTACAGTTAGATGTTCAGTTTATGGTCTTAAACTTAGATATTATTGATTGGTTTTCTTTTGAAACTTATTTTATTATTCAGTTCAGCTTCCGCATAAGTATATTTATCAGTTATTTTATGTATTCTTAGTGTCTTGCTAGGTCATGGCTTAATTTGGGGTCACTTGTAACTCTAAGCACCATATTACGACTAGGAGGTAGTCTTGAGTCATAACAAACTTGGTACCAGAGCCAGTTTTAAAGTGTCCTAGGGTATCTAAAAGTCGATTTAAATTGAGTCTTATTCATGGGTGTAAAGCGAGCCACACTAATGAGTAAGAGCCTATGATACATTTTAGGAAAAGTCTTACTTCTTTATGTTCATATCCTTTGATAGAGTGTGGACTCTATTAAAATCTTCTTCTAGGTCGTTCTCTACACATTTATAGAATATGCCTTCAAAGGGAACTAACGTAAAGAGCAGTGGAAATAATAACGGTTTTGAGAATCAGCAAGCACCACCACCCATCTCTAGAGAACCCTCTGAATGAACAAGTCTCCCATACCAAATTCAGGGCTACTTTTATAGCCTTATCCCAGTCCATGACCACCCAAAATAACAAGTCGGTTATGGCACCAACCAAACCGGCAATGAATGTGGCAGCAACCAGAGTCTGAGACTTCACTCGGATGAATCCTCCAGTGCTTTTTGGGTCCAAGTCTGAGTAGGATCAACATGAGTTCGTCGATAGTATTAAGAAAGTTATGGAGATCATGGATGTTACCCCAAATCGAGAATGCTGACTTAATTGCCTATCAACTGCGGGGACTAGCTCACACCTAGCACACACACACACACACATATATATATGTAATATTATTTAATTAGTTAATATTATTTCATATCTATATATATATATATATATATATATATATATATAATAAAGGATAGTAGTCAGCCTAAAATTAAGCCAAGTGGCATCTTGAAAACTAGCCACTTGGCAGTTTTACAACAAAAAACTATTTTCTTCATTATTTAATATTAGTTTATTTTGTGGTGAAAAATAATTAATATCATTTCATATTTATGCATATAATAAAGGAGAGTAGTTATCCTAAAATTAAGTCAAGTGACATCCTAAGTACTAGTCACTTGGCAGTTTACAGCAAAATACTATTTTGTTGATTATTTAATTAGTTAATATTATTTTATAATATGGTAAAAAATAATTAATATTATTTCATATTATGGTAAAAAAATAATTAAGATTGACTTCTATTGGATGAAAATTATTAAGATTGGTTCCTATTTGGGGAAAACTATTATGATTATTCAATTATTTCATATTAAGATTAGTAATTAATTATTTCACATTTTATTTATTATTTAATTATTTCATATTTTGGTAAAAAAAATAATTAAGTTTCAATTCTATTGGATAAACAGTATTATAAATGTTCAATTATTTCATATTATGATTAGTATATAATTAATTAATTTTATTTCATATTTTTATGATATTTTAATATTTCATATATCTCTATAAAAAATAATTTTAGTTTGACTCCTATTGGATGAACACTATTATAATTGTTCAATTATTTCATTTTAAGAGAATTATATAGTTAAATAGTTTTATTTTATATTTTTAAATAATTTTATTTTAAACTTTGTTAAAATTATGTTATTTTATTCTATCCAAAATCAATTAAAAGTGACTTACGTTCACATAATTTGTAGATTAAAAAAATAAGTATCTACATATAATAAAGGAGAGTAGTTAGCATAAAATAAAGCAAAATGACATCTTGAGAACTAGCCACTTGGTAATTTATAATCAAAAACTCTTTTGTTGATGATTTAATTATTTAATATTATTTGTATTGTGGTAAAAATAATTAATATTATTTCATATTGTGGTAAAAAATTTAAGATTGACTTCTATTAGATGAAAATAATTAAGATTTATTCTTATTTGATGAAAATTATTATGATTGTTCAATTATTTCATATTAAGATTAGTAGTTAATTATGCCACATTTTGTTGATTTGTTAATTATTTCACACACACACACATATATATAGCCAAGTGAAATTTTGAGAACTAGTCACTTGATATTTTTCAACAAAAAACTATCATTTTATTACAACAAAAAACTATTTTATTGATTATTTAATTATTTCATATTAAGCCACATGACATCTTGAGAACTAGCCACTTGACATTTTACAATAAAAACTATCATTTTATGACAACAACCATTTTATTGATTATTTAATTATTTAATATTATTTCACAATTTGGTAGAAAATAATTAATATTATTTCATATCTATATCTATATCTATATATCTATCTGTCTATCTATCTATCTATCTATCTATCTATCTATAGATGGATGGATGGATGGATGGATGGACAGATAGACAGACAGATAGATAGAAAGAAGAATAGTTTGCCTAAAATTAAGCTAATTGACATTTTGAAAACTATCCACTTGGCAGTTCACAACAAAAAACTATTTTGTTTATTAATTAATTATTTAATATTACTTCATATTATGGTAAAAAAATAATTAATATTATTTCATATCTATATATATAATAAAGGAGAGTACTTAGCCTAAAATTAAGTCAAGTAGCATCTTGAGAACTACCCACTTGATAGTTTACAACCCAAACTATTTTATTAATTATTTAATATTAGTTCATATTATGGTGGAAAATAATTAATATTATTTCATATTATGGTAAAAAGCAATTAAAATTAACTTCTATTAGATGGACACTATTAAGATTGATTCTTATTTGATGAAAACTGTTATGATTGTTTAGTTATTTCCTCTGTCTTTTTAATAAGGATTTTTCTATATTTCGGGCATCTCCAATTTTAATAGGTGGTCACCAAGTTGTTGTCGAGGAGAAGAGGTCTACCAATTCATAAGGCAAGTTCAATATTATCCTTCTGAAGTAATTCACGAATAAATAATTTATATAGTTAATTGATGAAAATTTTTAAAACAATTATGTAATTGACATGTAGTAGCATTCTTGAGAACAAAAATATAAAAAGGTTTTGAGTGGCAAATGTTCTGATTGGTTTGTTTACATAAAGAGGATAAAGGGCCTTGGTGCGTTAACTTCTCGTCTTCTCGGATTAGCATCTATAAATGAAGTTTCTAAAATAGTTGTTATGGAGGCATTGTCATATGAGCTCTTCTTCCTAGACTCTTAATATTTGATTATCAGGAGTCTAGAAATCAAATTTATTTGTTCTTATAGAGAATTTATATCCTACGATTACTTTGGTGCTACCTTAATACAATCTGCAAAGAATATAATTTACCTCGAGATGATTTTGGTGAAATAATTGAGCTCAACAATAGAGCCGGACACCGCAAACGAGCATCAAATTATAGGGGTGATAAATACCAATCATACTAGAGAACTAATAGCATATATGACTATGTTGCACAAAGAAATAAGGATAGGGGGATGCTTAATGATATTGGAAGTTTTTCTATTATTCGAGACATGAGTAGCTTTCATTCTTAAAATTTGTGACAAAGTTTTTTATTGTCATGAAAGTTGGATAATATAGCTCTGATAATGACAGTCTTATTGTTTTTACATACCGTTTATGTTAATAAGAATTCAAAGTTCAACACTAATGCGTTAGAGAGAAGAGTCTTTTTGTGTATAACTAAACATTGATATATGTTATTTTCTTTCATGTGCTCTTATCATTTAAAGGTTTATGACTGATTTATCAAATTTTTCCGTTTGACATTTTAGTTGTTGGGTTGATGTATAGCTGTATTTTTTTATTGAAAGAAGTTGTACAAGAAACAAATATGTTGTATTTTGGATACTGCTTTATATAAAAAGAAGCTTTGTTAGTGTATTTTATGATATATTCTCTTACTCTCTATGATGTTTTTAATCAATAAAGGAAAGAAATAAAGGAATATAAAGAAAAATAAAAGAAGAAAAAAATATATGGGTAAAGGTAAAATGTAAGAGAAATAGATGTTAACGAATTTCATGTTTATTTTTCTTTCATTAGTTTTTTGTATATAAAACCTTGATTTGATTTTACTGATTCAAAATGTCTTTTTCCAAAATTAAAATATGTAGACTTAGAAGATAAGAATATCTATAATCATATATTTTCAAAGAGATATTTTTTTAAAAGAAAAAACTACAACAACATATATATCAATTGTAGCCATATAAAGTAGGATTTGGGGAGAGTGAAATATATGCAGACCTTACCTCTATCTTATATGTGGGGTAGAGGTTGCTTTCGATGTATCTCGAGTTGAAGACAAAAATAATCTAAAACAGACATAATGAAAATATGAGACAATAGATAGTAACAAAAATAACAGATGGTAGCAAAACAATAGTGCAACAAATTGTTATGATATTAAATTTGAACATGAATTAAACAAAATTTGAGATAACTTGAAATTTTTACTTCTTAGCCCTTACATAAATATCTCTTCAGCGACACATAAACTAATGTAAGGGCTCTAAACTAAGTTGTCTGAATTTTTAAATATTGAAAACACAATCTATTTCAAAGTGTGTACAATGGAAAACCTCCTGATGATGGTGGTATTGGGAAAATTAGAAAGTTGAATTATGGACCTCACCAAGGTTAATTCAATTTTTGGTGGTTATACACTTTCATGTTATTATGTTAGTATCAATTAGCACTATTCAAAATGATTCTTAGGTTAGTGTCAAAATTGTTGGAATTATCTTTCTCCTCTTTTTTTCTTTATAATAGTCCAGGCATCGCGTCGATACATATACTAGTTATTACACTAAATAGAAAGAAAGGCTTGCCTATAAATTTGTCAAGTAGCAACATATGATGCAGCCATGTGTTATTTTTAGGAAAAATTAGTTAAAGTTAGATATTAATTAATTATTAGATAATTTTTTATTTTAAACTAAAATAATTAATTATTTTGAGTAAAAATAACATAGAAAAAAAGGACGTCCAAGGAGGTAGGATAATAACTGAATAAGTTTATCTGAAAAATAAGAAAATTAATTTAACAAGAATAAACAACATTTAAAAATATTTAAAATAAAACCAATAAAAAAATATAAGCATTTTTTTTTTAAAAAAAGGTGGAATAGCCTCCTTCTTTGAGGAGTAATTGTGGACATGAATCCTGATTTATTTTGTCACGGTAAATTATTGAATTAGCATCATTTTGCAAAATTGATAAAACATCAAATAAAATAATATTTTGATTAATGTTTTATTTTTTTATAAAATGAAATAATAGTTACGAAGAAGAGATATGCTAATACTTGAAGTATATTTGGTCCTAATTTTATCTATTTTCTTATCTTTATATTTTTATTATTTATCTGTTAAAAATAATTAAAAAACAAAGAAAAAAACGTACAAAACCACCCATTTCTCCCACAATTCCACTTCATGCACCAAAACCACCCACGTTCCTTAATCTCCAATCCTTCACTATCAAAAGGCGTAAAATCACCTTTAAATACACAATCACATAACACACACAGTACAAACCGACAACATCCCAATGAAACCCTCACTTTCGGATGTTGTTCTTTTCCCTTTATTTTCAAATAATCATTTTACTGATTGAAAGTTTATGGTCTTAGTGACATGAAGTTAAGGTGTGTGCATGTTCTATTATTTGAATCTTCAAGAAAATATTTTTATCACAATCATTATATATAAATTCCGTAAGAAATTGTAATCATTCTTGAGATCTTTGAGCAATTATCAAATTGATTGTTTTGGACTACATTGATTTTATTATTTCATTGACAGATTTAAATGTTGATATTATAGAAATAAATTTTATATTATATTTGTATTGTATCTCTTCGGTTATTGAGTAAAAAGGTGTACAGGTTGCTTATTATTGGATTATATTTTATAAAAGAAAAGTTCTTTTATTCCTCTTTCCATTTTTCCCTCTATGCCTATAATTTTTAATATATAAAATATTTGTTTTTGAGTTCAATTTGATCCAAACATCTCTAATCTAGGCTGCACATTTTATCAAATAAAACAAAATTTGGCACCAGTATGAAGTGATAAAAGTAATTTGAATTTGAACTAATTCAAACAGTATCTTTAATTATCTTTTCTATTTAATTATCAAGATACAACGTGTCATGCCTTATTTTTATCAAGGCTAAAACAAGCACGACTTTTGAACTTTAAAAGAATTGAGTTTTTGTATAGAGTTGTCACCTAATTTTAAAGAAAAATAAGAAAACTTATTTATTTATTAACATGTATGACTTGTATTTTAGTCTGCAAAAATCAATTTAGATTCTAGGTAAGGTTTCAAATTATTTCAAAGGAAAGAAGTTAGACATTCTTCAGAATCCACAACTGTGGTTCCCAACTAGACTTAGATTTATCAAAAGAAGAGAGAAAAAAGATCAATATTTTTAAATACAAACATAAAATGTGTATTAAAATAATATAAATAATTTATATGTAAAGAGTGTATAAATTACATATATTATCGTAAAAAATATGTATGTAAAAGTAAGCGAAGATATAAACAAAAGTGTATAAGGATATGTATGCAAAAAGGAGGATGTTTTATAAAAGAAAGCATTTTATGTGATATATGAAAAGAAAAGTATTTTTTGTTTTATACAAAGGAGAAGTGTTTTCCTTATAATACTTTATAGTCAACAAAAGTTAATGGAAGAAAAAATTGTATAAAGAAAAAAATTATTTTAATGGAAAAGATTATACAATATTTTCTAATGTAAAAATGTGAATTAATTACTTAAATATATAAGTCAATGTAATTTTTACATAAACATTAACGACCTAAGTTTGTCTAAATGCGTGGTGAGAATTGTAAGTAAAGAACAACTCCGTCCAACGTCCCAAAAGTAATTTTTTTTCATATGATTAATATTTGTACAATAGTAAGAATATAACAATACAAACATAAAAAAAAAACTCAAACTCTCCTTTTCTTTTTTGACATCCAATGTACTTGTTATATTAAATCATGATATTTTTCAAAGAGTTAAAGGATGCTATAACATCATTTACAATCCAACAAGAAAAATTAGCAAACCAAACAATGTTTTGTAGTAACGAAATAGAAAAGTTAGTTAAATTATGTGTTATTATATTCCAAGATCTAGGAATTTGCACATCTACATCTTCAAAGAATCCATCAACTTTCAAATATCCTCACATGCTGTTTCTATCTCCCAAGATACGACACTTTTTTTAATACCATACCCACCACATTATTTGCATATGATAAGACTTACACTCTCTTCCATCCATTTTTCATAGCTTTTTCCAACGCTTCACGAATTGCTAGTGCTTCAGCAGTGATGACCTTTCCCAACAAACTGATTTGGGGATCCAAAGACTTGAAGCAATTTACCACAGTTGTCCATAACTGCCATTTCAATGTTTGCCATCTTCCTCTTCTTGTGTAAGGTAGCATCTGCAAATAAGATAATACCATCTTGTACAAGAAAAATGTTCTTATCACTAGGACAATCGGTTATACATGGAGTAGAATGATTAATAAAACAAATTATATTCATATTCATGGTAGTAAAAGAGTGCTTTGTTTACTATTTCACTAGGTTCATAAATTTCTCCATTAAAGTTTAGAGCAATTCTAGCTTTCCAAATTTTCCACTTAACAAAAACACTTAACTTACTTAGCTCAATAGAATTTGAATATCAATTACCATTATCACAAATATTATTCCACCGGTTAGCAAAATTCATAATGTTTTTCTACTCCAGGCCAATTTATAGGACATATTTCAAACTAGTTGAGATTTAGGACATCTAAACAACATATACTCAATTGTTTCACTTTTCAGACCACATCCTTTGCAAACGTCACACTTATGTTTTAATCTTTTTGAAATGATATTGTTAGCTGGAAGCACATTTTTTTTGCCAAAGACATAGCTGCTTATTATGAATATTGAATCTTAATTTGCTTACAAAAAATTTCTCAGACAACACAATCAAGAAAACTGTGTTTTTGAGTTTGAGAAAATGCTGGTTTTCTTAATCTAAAATTGGGCTGAAACCCACTATATAAAAATCAAAATTGTCGTAACAGTGCTTAGGTCAGGCCCAAAAGTAACCTGACTCGGATCCACAAAATCTCAAAAGAGAAAGCAAAAACACTTCCGACTATTAGGTTATTTTAGAAAGTGTAAAGTTCCTCCTCTTGTTGCCTTTTCAGCTTCTCAATTGTCGATGAAATTCGGTGTTCCACGCCGCTACTGTGATGCTATCTTTGGTCATCATCCTCTACCTATTCATCTCCATCACTCAGCTAAGTATCAAAAGTCAACCTTACCTTTATCTCTTTTCTAACTCGCTGGGTTGAGCTTATTATGACGCTAATACCACCATCATAATTAGAAACGAGTTTCCAGTAAGCATTAATTAAGTACATTAGTAGTGTGGTGGGTAATTTCTAATCAATTTTAGGGACTGTACAGATTTGATCTCGCTGGTGCTTGAATATTCCAACCCTCACATCCAAAATCTCACTGAATGCAGGCTTCATACTCAATGAAAATCACTTCCAACACCGGGTACCATCATCTCCTCAACCCCCCACCCCCCAATTTGACTAGTTTTTACCCTATTGCATTTTTTCATTCTGGAGCTTTGATGTTAATGTTGTTGAAAATAGAGCTTCTCTAACTAAATTCCTCTACTAGGTTTAGTTTATTCTCTAACATTTTTAGTGCCTTCTTGTGCTTTAGTGTCCAAATTTTGGCTTCCTACCTGATATTGCATGTTATGCACCTTTTGTTAGAGTTGATGGTGTTGTTGATTTAATACTCTTGTGTGATTCTTCTAATATTAGGAGTACCAACTATGTTAAGCTTAAGGATAACATATCCTTCCACTGAAACTTATTCCAAATTATTATACTGAATATCATCTGCAAAACCAAAACCTATGTTAGTAAAAAAATCAGCTAGAGAGTTACCTTCCCGAAGGGAATGTACCACTCTAACTGATATGTTTTCCGTCATACATTTAATGGATTTGACCACAACTTCCATACTCCATGGAAGCTCCCAATGTTGATTCAGAATCTGCACCATTACCCAAGAATGACTTTCTACAATAATTTGCTGAATAGAGTTATCTTTGCAGAACTGTAGGCATTCCCTGATAGCTATAGCTTCTGCTACCAAATTAGCAGTATCTTTATTTCTAGATCCTTTAGCTACCACTAAGTCTCCATGTTGATCTCTAATTCAAAAAGCAATAGAACTAAGACTTGAATTACCCTTGGAAGCACTATCTGTGTTACCTTTTAGCTATCCAAGTCATGGGGAATCCCTCTCACCAATTTAAATGAAGAATAGTTGCTGTAAATTTGAATATCATCCATAATACTAGACCAATTTCTACCTACAACCTCCATTTTGAACCTTTCACAAATTTAGCAGTAGTTCTCTCTACTTCCCAAACAATCTTTCTTTCATGATAAGAACCCCCATTTAAGACTGTGTTTATTCTTTTATAAAGAAACCATGAAATAATTATAGGAATCACATTAAATACAAATCCCAACCTTTGGTTACCTCCCTGAATTCTCCACATCCTGAGACTTTGTTTCACATTAATTCTATGCTCAACTAACCCAGCTGCTCTATAGAAATAATTCCACATTCTCCCAGCAATTCCTCCTTTGAGAAAAAGGTGATTAATTGTTTCTTTTTCGAGAATAGTGCAACAAATACAATTCTCGGTAATCTCAGGGTTCCATATATACATCAAAGATGCAACAGGAATCTGACCTTTCCAAATCCTCCAAGTTAGGAATGATAATTTAAAAGGAAATCTTGTGTGCCAAATTGCCTTTAAATCATTATTTTCATCATTTCTTTGCCTTAAAAGTTCCCAGGCACTTTTATTGCTAAACTTTCATGTATTGTTCATAGTCTACAAGGGTTTATCCATAGTGTCTTTATAGCATACAAAGTCTATATTGTCTTTAACATAGCTTACTACATGTCTTGGAACATTATCCTCCATAACCTCATATTTCCAGCCTTCTACATCTAGAAATTTTGAGATATCATTCAAAGGATGAAATGTTTGTACCTCAGATTGCTGCATAAATAATGGATCAGTATTTGTCCAATTATTAAACCAAATTATGGATGTGCCACCTCTAGGTTCCCACCATAAGCATTGTTTAATTTTTTTTCTCTGTTATTCAGCATAGCTTTACACACTTGAGAGCTACCTCTCCATTGCACTGGTGTAGGCGACTATTTTTTTGCAATACTTATTCCATAAAAAGTTTGTCCACAAGTGGATCTGAGTCCTAAATCTCTACCATAGCTTGGCATACATAGATTGAGCCACATCTTCCATGGATCTAAACCCCAAACCACCTTCTTTTTTAGGTAGACAAGGTTTATTCCAATCCACCCAGTGTTTACTTCTTCCTGTTTCTTTGTTCTGGCAAAAGAATTTGGCAAAGATTCTCTACACTTCTTTTGTAATATGTTTTAGTGGGAAAACTGCTGATAACACATATAGTGGTACGCTCTAAAGCACACTTTTAATAAGAACTTCTTTTCCTCCATAGGATAGCAATCTACCCTTCCAAACTTAAAGCTTACCTCTAATATTGTCTATCAAATCAACATAATGCTCATTTTTCTTCTTGGAATGAGTTAAAGGACATCCATGATATTTTAAAGGAAAAGTGCCTCTATTCATCCCTGTAATCCGTTCGACCTAATTCAACACATTAGAGGGAGTATTTTGATACATATAAATAAAGCTCTTTTCCTTGTTCACCTTTTGGCCAGACTCAATCTCATATTCCTACAAAATCCTCATTATTTTTTTCAAAGAATAAAAATTAAAAGAGAAGAAAATAATGGTATCATTTGCATAAGCAAGGTGGTTCAGATTATAACTCCACTTAGGTATACCATACCCCACATAAAAGAAGTCATTAAATAATTGATTAAGGAATCTTGTTGTAATACCCCGAACTTTCCTTAAGCCTAATTTCGTCTCTGTAAGAATGAGAAATGACTTCCAAAGTGAGTAATGTTTAAATCATATAGAATTTTCCTAATTTTGAATTTTTATCGTGTGATAAATTGAATTAGATTTCCAACGATATAAGATTCGTCCAAATCCGATAACCGGACAAGAAGTTATGGCTAATTGAAGTTCCATTCATAAAATACCATCATTCAGACCCTTAGCGCGTCGTGGAGAGGATTAATATCCCAATTGTCAGTTTCCACTAGCCTAGCGAGATATTGGCGCATCGCGCCAGGTGCCAAAATGGCATTCCAAAGGGGCACCGCGATGGCTCCGCGTCACGGAATCTTTCTAGTTCCCAGTGATCAATTTCCAGTGAGCCACCGCGATAGTGGCGCGTCACGGTGGCCACTTAGTTTGCAAATATTCATTTTTCCAGTTCGTTAAGAGTTAAAGGGGTTATTTTGGTCAATTACCCTACCCCCAATCCATCCAAAAACATAAAATCAATTACATAACAAAACACTTTATTCCCTAATCCTCATTCTCTTCAAAAAAAAATAACCCTAGTTCACCATACTTATCCTCCAAGAAACTCAAGATTTCTCCATTCATTCTCCAAATTGAGCCAAGATTCCAAGTTCTTAGTGTAAGAATTCCAAAAACCCCCCGTTCAAGAGTACAAGTAGCATCTCAAAAGCAAGCATATTCATTAAGTTCACAATCTAAGGTATGTAGGGTTTCAACAAGGACAATCCTTTCGTCCTTGTGCTCAAAACTTGTTTTAAGTTATAAATTACTGAATTCTATATGATTCCTCATGAAATTGGAATTGGGGTTTATACCCAAATCATATTGTTTGAAGCTTATGAGATTTCAAGTGATTGAATGTTGAATTACCTGATAAATTTCATATACTTATTATGTGATACGAATTTTCAGATTTTCCCAATTGAGTTTAAGCAAGATATTGAGATTCTTGACTTTATTATTTTGATATTGTTAAAGTATGATTCAAGAAGAATATTGATCCTGATATTTTGCTATTATTTTGAATGTTTATACAAGAGTTTTAAATTGGGATTTAAACCCATTATCACTATTTACAAGATTATGATTTTTGAGAGATTTTGAAGATAAGTTTCATGTCTATTCTCTTATTTTCATGCCTATTGTAGAAATTTTCAGATTTTGAGTTATATTATTATTGAGTGCATTAACAAGCATAAATTCAATGATTTTACATGAGTTTCCTAATTTGAGTATTGATATTTCAAGAACTTGTGCTTTAAGCACCCTGAAATTTGCATATTTTGAGTTATATAATAGTATTTGATCTTCGGATCCTCGGTTGAGTTTTGGAATCCACTTTTCAGAGTGTATTACAGATTACAGATATGAGTTTGGTCTTCATTATAGACCCTTGAGTTACTTTAAGGTGGATTTCCTAAAAGTTCTGAGCCTAAGTATGGGAGTAGTATTTAGCACCAAGCGGGAAGTGTGGGTTTAGCGCATCTTACTTCCCTAGAACTACATGCCACCGTAGGATTGAGATTTATGGGCCTGAGGCCGAGATAGTGATCACTTAAGTTAAGGTTCTATTTCGATGGCAAGGGTAGAATTGCTCTCCCCAATGTGGGTAAGACGTTGGACTCCATGTCAGCTCACATGGTTTATGTCGGTTAGAAGAACCTCCCAAAGATGTTCTCCACTCTTGAAACAGTTTTATGGATTTAAAGTATTGAGCTAAAGAGTTTACTATACAAAATGAGTTTTAGATTTCATCTATTACAAGTTGTGAGAATAAGAGGAGAATACAGATTTCAGAAGCAAGTGAAATGACTCACGAGATTTATACTACATGTTTTATTATTCATGATTTATGAGATTTATATTTCAGATTTTTATTCAAGCTATGTGAGTCATTTATGTCAGCATGCATGATTTTATAAAGAGTAATGATATTGTTTATGTAAATGCATATACCCCCATATACTCAGTACATCCTCAAAATATTGATCCACATACATGTCTATGTGCTACATTGTCTCATAATGTAGGTACAAGTTGTAGCGAATATACCATATTCAGTCAGTTCGCAGCTTCCAGTCAGCAGGTGATGAGTCCTTTTGATTCATGGGCTCGAGTCAGTTACACAGTTTGAGAAGTATTGTATTTTCTTTATTCAATCGTATTGAGTTGGGATAGTTGGGAGTCATGACCCGGCTACCTATAGTCAGTACTAGTAGAGACTTCATAGACAGTTAGTAGTGTTAATGTATTTTATTTCAGTTTTGTTGTCAAAAGCAGAGTTGTAATCTTGTAAATTCAGATTTGTATTGATCGAGTTCAGAGAAGTTTTATGTTTCTGCTGATTTTGTTCAGATTTATGTATTTTATTCAGTTGCTTGTAAGTATGCCAGTAGAAAGGTTAGCTTGGGATCACTTGTGATCCTAAGCATCGTGTGACGTTTCGAGACCCATTTTCGGGACATTACACTTGTCATTACTTCAACAGAAAGAATAAATAGTGCAGGAGATAAAGGGTCACCTTGTTTCACTCCCCTTAAATGAGAAAAACAACAGATTGGTCATTCAACAAAATAGAGTACTAATTATTAGAAATAAGCCTCTAGATCACATCTACCACTTTATTTGAAACGGAAAAGGGTTTAAAATGTCCTTCAACTATGTAAAATGGTGCAAAAACACCTCCCGTCTGCCTATTGGGCCTAAAATACCTTTATTCGTCTATCTATTGGGCCAAAATGTCATTCTCACTTACCTATTAGACCCAAAATACCCTTTTTATCTATCTATTGTGCCAATTTTGCCTTTTTATTTATGCGAATTACATGAAAAGGTCATCTTTAAAGCTTAATTACATAAATAATAGTATTTTTTTGATATTATTAAATAAAAGTTTTTGTTTACATATATAGTCATTTTAAAAATCAGAAAAGATAATTATAATTCCTAATTTAATGTTATAGCTAATTATAAATTCACACTCATTTAAGAGATATTTTTTCAATCTTCAAATTAAAAGTGGAAAAGAATCCCTGCTTTCAAATCTCTCTCTTATATTCAAAATTCAAATATTTTTAAATAAACTAAGTATTTCATTATTTGCTTGTGTATGTTTCATTTTGTTTTCATGTATGTTAACCATCTAGTATTATTTCATTATCGTGTATTTTTAATTCTAATGTAATGATAACCATAATTTTTATGGATAAATATTTATGGAATAAAAATTATTATGTTGGAAGTACATATATACCATGTATTTTGTTGTATAAATATAATTTATGTCAAAGTCAGATTATTATTATATTTTTGATATAATTTATGGGATAAATATTCATGGTATATTTCATTATGTCGAAAGTACTTTTCTTGTTACAAAATTATTTATTAAATATAAATATATATTTCAAGTATTATGCGGTATAAACTTTTTATATCTAAAATATATCATATATGATTAGGGTATAAATATAATTTATATGGTATAAATATAATTTGTATGGTATAAATATATCATATATTTTTATGATACAAATATAATTTGTATAATATATAAATATACCAAGAATTTTTATGTTATAATGTACCATATGTTTTTATGGAGGCATCATGAAAGCAGGTAATAAAAATGAAAAATACAAAATTTTGATATAGTATATAAAAATATTTTTTTCATGTAATTTGCCTAAATAAAAGGGAAAAATAGCCCCAATAGGTAGACAGAAAGGGCATTTTAGGCCCAATAGACAGACGAAAGTCATTTTTCCATCATTTCACATAGTTCAAGGGCATTTTAGGCCCCTTTTCCATATTTGAAAAGCCAAATTTCCTCATCACTTACATCAAGAAAAAAAATAAACCCTATCATATGCTTTAGCCGTGTCCAGCTTTAATACTACATTAGAAGGTTTTCCACTTTTCCCAATATTAGTAATCAGTTCTTGAGTGAGTAAAACATTTTCCATGATACTCCTTCTTTTAACAAAACCTGATTGATTAAGGGACATCACTCTAGGCAAGAGAATTTCCATCCTATCATGCTTAATCCTAGAAAGGATTTTATTTACAAAGTTACTCAGGCTAATTGATCTTAAATATGAAAAGTATTGTACATTATGCTTCTTAAGAATAAGAACCAAATTAGTATGAGTAATAGATTTAGGAAGAGTATTACCTACAAAGAAGTCCCAAACCATCCTTCAAACATCTTCACCAATAATGTCCCACGCCATCTGGTAGAATTTGTTAGTTAATCCACCAGGGCCAGTACTGCTGTCCCCATTTAATTTAAACATAGTCTTCTTAGTCTCTTCCTCATCTGGAATAGCCTCAAGAGCCCTATTCTCATCTACAGAAATTACTTTTGAAATATTATTCAATAGAGGGACATCTATGTCATCTTTTTCCTGTGTAAACTATGTTTGATAAAAAAAAAATAGCTTCACTTGCAATTTGGATTTTATCTACTAATCAACAACCAATATCATTAAGGATCCTAGAAGTCTTTAATTTATTTCTCCTACCTTTGACAATATTGTGAAAGAATTTAGTGTTTCTATCCCCATTCTCAAACTTATCATACCTAACCTTTTATTGCGAGTAGCTTTCCTCCAGTTTAAGATACCTGATATATTCAGCCCTAGATTTTTGCATAACAACTCTATTTAGTTGAGAAGGTACTTCTTCAAACAACTTTCCTTTAGCTTAGTTGTTTCCTCCTTGATTTCCAACTATTGAAAAATATCCCTAAAAGCGTTTCTGCTCCACTCAGAAAGAGCTCTTTTCACCTTCTTAATCTTCTTCTTAAATTCATGAAATAAATTATCAGAGTAATCTGTACCCCAATTCCTTCTAACAACTATTATAAACTCAAAATGCTCGACCCAGAAGTTAAGAAACTTAAAAGACTTCTAAAACTTAATTTCAGTATTTGTACAGCTTATAAAAAGAGGTGTATGATCAGAACCATCTCTAGCGAAATGCTCCACTTCTACAAAATTCTAACTATCTTGAAACTCAATGTTACAAAACATTTTGTCCAGCTTCTCCAAAATACAATATTCCTATGCTCTCCCATTTTATCAGGTAAAAGGGCTACCCTTATGCTAAAATTGAATAAGATCACAAGATTCCACACAATCTTTAAAAACCTTGGTATCTGCAGTAGTTATAGAAAATCCTCCAATCTTATCTAAAGCATAAAGGACTGAGTTAAAATCTCCTTCTAAGAGCCAAGATTTTTAATTTCCACTGGCTATAGAGAGGATGTTATCCCACAAGTCTAATCTTTGATCTCTGTCATATTTTGCACAGATCAGGATCACCAGGAAAGAGAAACCAAGGTACTTATCATGTAAATGCAAAGAGAGTAATTATTTTGTGTCCTTCTTTATTATTACATTGAATCCATGATTCACAAAACACAAATTTTATCATTATAATTATGAAACATGAGTGGTATCTGCAATCTACCTCTGTATTTATTGATATGTCTATAATGTTGAAATGGTTCCAAAAGTTCTATAAAAGCAAACTTATTTAACCTATTCAACATTGGAATTCTCTGAAAAGCTTTTGAGGTTTGACCAACCTAATATTCCACACCAATGCTTTCATCATTACTTAGAATACTGACTTCCACACCCTCTCTTAAGCTAAGATCTGCTAGGCAAATTTTTTTCTCCATTAATATGTTTTTTCTTTTTCTTATCTTGCTTCATAGATTTGATGGCTCTTGGTGACAAGTCTACTTCCCTGATTATTTGCTCCTCTTGATTTGGTTTGAATACATCTTTCTCCACCCCTTCTAGCAATCCACCAACTTCTTCTAGTGCATCCACCTGATGAGTAAGTATTTCATGTAATACTTTATTGGGAGATTCAGATCCACCACTCTATATTTGTTCAGCTATTACAATTAGAATATCAATAATAGATAGCTTATTATTAACTTGATCTTTATCAAAATTCTCTTCTTCTTGTGTTGGTTACTCATTCTGAGCAGTATTGTTTTTTGTTGGTGAGCTAACCATAACATTCTTTTGTTACTCTCAGGTTGTTGTTTCTTTTAATGACACAATTCCTCTCCCTCATCTATTGTATTGTTGTTTTTCATATCAGGTATATTGCACTTTTTGGTTGTATTTTCCCTCTGATCCTAATTTAATCCCTCAACTTTTTGTTATATAGGTTCCTTATTACTATTAGTCAGTACCTTGTTATCATACTCCTGGAAGTGGAAAGTCTTGGCAACCCATTCTCTAGTTGATATATCCCCTTCCCTATTCCCTAATTCCCTATGGACTTGAGATGTATCTGGCATAATATTATTAGAGACTTGATTGCTTTCCTCCTCTAATTCTGTTAGAGCATGAAACTGATTATCATTGTAGGTTTTATTAGGTGTGCTTGCTTTCTTATCCTGGTATCCTTTGCTTGGGAACCTTTTTCTTGTAGGATTTTATTTTTGGTCCTAACCATACCTTCATCCTCCATGTACCCTACGCAAGTTAGATTCATCCCCCTTGTTTTTGTTATTATTGTGTGAAGAACTATCTTGTTTGTCATTATCTCCATACACCTGAATCAATTTCGGATGCAAAATCCGATATTCTTATTCATTATGACCCTAAAGCATAAACCTTTTACAATATTTGGGAAACAAATCATATTGAATTTTTACTTTTTCCACCCTTGCTTCTTCCATTATTGAATTCACAATCTCTATCTCAATATATTTAGGAACATCAACCATTATGTCAACTCCACCTTGACTCTAGCACAACTAGGTCTTGTCTTGTTCATAGTAGCCATGTCTAAATGAATTTCTTTGCCAACTGCAAATGCTAGAGAAAAAAGTAATTCTTTTACAAAGTATGTTGGCTTAAGATCAGGAAAAGAGATACAGGCCATTGCCTGTATTGTTTCTGCCTTAGCATTAAACTTAGCATCATAGACCATAGAAAATCCCAAAACTTTTTGGGAAAGGATTGATAACTAGATTGAGGTCTTTCCAAACTAGCTTGTTGACATCTAACCATTTCTCTATTTAAAATATAGCGTGATTTTACCTCATAACTTTCCGATTTAGTATGATGTCATATGATTCTATCCGATTGTCTAGTAGTGGAGATCGGAATAGAGATTATAGCTTGTATATCATATGGACAAACAAAAATTGGAGCTCTTGCATTTTCCAAGTGTGAGTATTTTGGTCTATAAGACACTTCACTTTTATATCTCACATTCAACCGACTTGGATAAAGACTAGGTTTAAAGCGATTAGAGTTTGGTATACATGGGTCCGTTCAAATATTGATATGTTCTACCAATCCTATTCTTCATCTAATTTCTTTTGTAAAAGGTCTCTTGCCCATATAATACTTTTTCATATCCAAGAACTAGCAGATGAGAAAGTGGCCTTGAGAAAAGAAGTATGTTAAAAATATTTACTTTTGAGAATTCAAACTAGAAGAGAATCTTCTTGGGTCAAAATCTGCCAAACTTATTTATCTAACAACACTTGATTAAAGAAAATTAATTCTCTAAATTCTAAGCCCCGTTTGGATTTTTCTAAACAAAGGTTTTCCCATTTCTTAAAGTGCATTTTCCTTATATTATCATCATGTCCTCACCAGAAGTTTGAAAAAATAGTCGTAATTTCCTTACATAATGTAATACCTCGTATGTTTTCTAAGTTCAGAACAGCTCCTAGTACAAGTATAAGAGGTTTAGCTCTTGAAAATTTAGCTAAGTGTTGGGACCTTAACGTCAGTTTTAGCCTCCTAACTTTGATAATCCTCAAAAATGACTTTCCTGACCTCGAGACGTAAGTTTATGAGTTGATTTATGTTCAGGGGGCTAAGTAGCATGTCTCGGGTAAGTTTTATATTTTTCAAATGGGGTTTGGATCCTGTTTGAATTTCCAAAATAACAGGTCACAGCGATTCCAACGTGTCGCGGTGACTATAGCGATGGGAGGGCCATCGTGTCATAGTGAACAACAAATCAACAATTGTCTAATTCCAATAAGCCACAGTGATTCCACCGTGTCATAGTGGAAATTGCGATGGAAGCCTCACCACGTCGTCGTGAAGGCCAAATCAACAGTTTTCAAAATCCAGTAACTTACCACTATTGCACCGCATCGCGATGCATATAGCGATGGGGTGTTCACCGCATCATGGTGAAGGTCTAATCCGGGTTCTAGATGTTGAATTAAAATTTCTAAGGGGCATTTAAGTCCTTTCTCTTCACCTTATTCAGTCAAAACATAGGATTAAGTCCCCCAAAAACATAATTGGTCACCTTTTTTCTCAAAATCTCCCAAATTAAAATCATTCTTTCTCAAGAACGAACCCTAGCCCCTTCAAAATTCAAGGTCAAATCTTTAAGAAAACACCAAGAACTCTCACGAATTCATCAACCTAGGTATGTTAAATGTTTATTCATGGGTCCTTTCTATCCATAGAGTCCAAAAATCTAATTTTAAATTTGAAGTTATAATTTTTAGAAGTTATTGTGATTTAAACCATGAATCCTCACGAATCTTGATTTTATACCATGTTTACATGAAATTGTTGTTGTTATTAAATCCCACACGTTTGAATAATGTTGTTCGCTGATTTAAACCATAATTAATGTTGTTGATATTGAAAACATGCTATTACTACAAGCTTTAAACTATTCCCATGCTAAGCTTAAACCACGAATATCAAGTGTTGATGAAATTCCTACAAGAATGAATTTTGAATAAATGCTTTCACATTATGTCCTCAAAGTTTTAGTACTATTTTACTATTATTGCTATCGAGTCCTAGGGGTTATGAGAACCCAAAAACATAGTTGTTTACTTAGTCTCGATCTCTTTAGAATAGTTTCAGATATGTTATGAGCATTATCAGTTCAGTCAGTTATCATAATTAGTTAAATATAGAACAGTTAAGTATCACGAGTAAGTTCAATTAAGAGTAGGATTAAAAATCAAACGAGTGTAGGGATGGCGGCCTCCCTGTCAGTTAGGCAGGGTCATTAGTAGCAGTCCCTGTACTACAGACCTATGTAGCTAGCATAGGATATGAGGAGTCACCCATCAGTTCAGGCTTGACTACCTCTTAGGTGTCACCTGTCAGTTTAGGCTTGACACCCTTAGTCCTTTGGGACAACATATTAGTGGATCCATACAGCCATTATTAGTACCCGTGGCATGGTACTGACGCCCTTCCAACTGGGGTCACAAGTTGGACCCCAATTTGCTAATTGGGGCATGTCGGTCAGATAATAGCTCCCACAGTCTCAATCTAGTAATCAGGTCAGTAATTCAGTTTTAGTTTTGCTTGACCATAGCATACAGATATAAGTTATTCATTTGACAATATTCAGTATTTTAGTTTACATATTATATTCAGAATATGTTCTATCATTGGTCATGCATTCTCAGTATTTGCAGATTTTATGCATTCTCAGTCTCTATAGATTTTATAAATTTTATTCAGTATTTCATGCTATACATTCAGTCTATTATTACTCATGCAAAGGAACCCATGCATATCAGCCTAACCTTATTTAGCATACCAGTACATTTAAAGTACTGACCGCATACTCATTACTTGCGCTATGATGTCTAGTATCATAGGCTTGAATGCTCAGTTCCCTGATCATGCATAGACATACCAGATTATCAGCTGGAACAATGGTGAGTCTTCGTACTTTGAGGACATGGTTTATTTACCTCAGCTTACTATATCATTTTTAGTATTTTCTATTCAGTCGGAGTTAGTTGGGAGTTTGTCCTATGAGCTCCATAATTAGTTAGTAGAGGCTTTTCAGACTAGTATAGATAGTTAGTCAGTCTTCAGTTTTTTGGTTGTTATTGTGAGTCGTTTTATCAGTATTTTCAGTATTATTTTACAGACATTATCAAAGCTATGATTTAAAACCTTATGGAATTCCTTAGTTAGATTTCCCATATTATCTTTTGTTGTCAGTTTTACTCAATGCTCACAGCAGGTACCAGCTCATGGGTTAGCTTGAGGTCTCTTGGGACCACAAGCACCATGTAGAACCCAGGGTGTACTATCGGGACGTTAAAAACTTGGTATCAAAGCCTAAGGTTTTAAAGTGTCCTAGGGGGTCTGAAAGCCATGTCAAGTAGAGTCTTGCGCATAGGTGTGAAGTGCACCACTCTTATGGACAAGAGTCTACAAGGTGTTTTAGGAAAAGTTTCCCTTCTTTCAGTATTCATGTCGTGTAAAAGAGCATAAGCTCAACCTAATCTATTCATCTAATTAATCTTTCTTCTGTTTACAGAATATGCCTCCCAGAAAGACTAATGAAAGAAGAACTAGAAACTAGCCAGCACCTCCGCCTATTCAGGAAGATCCCCTGAACGACCATGTTTATTACTTAGAATTCAGAGCAGCATTTACCACTCTAGCCTATTTTGTGGTAGCTCAGAATGTTCAACCAGCTGTTGTTCAGGCCAACCTAGTGGCCAATACTGCAACAGCTAGAATTTAGGACTTTACCCGAATGAACCCTCCTTTATTTTTAGGGTCCAAGTCTGAAAAGGAACCACAACAATTCCTTGACATGGTGCAGAAGGTAACATACATTATGGGGGTAACTGATGTGTGAGCAGATGCTAACACATTTGAGGCTTTTAACTAAGAATAATTGCTAAGTCTTAAGCAACTTTTTGCATTTTTAATTGTTTTCTATTTGATATTACAGTAAAAGTCAAGATACAAGAGAACCAACAATAATAGAAGTAAAAGAGTTAATTTCTGAGCAAGTAGAGAGGAAAGTATAGCTGATAACTTGTCTGACAAGTCATCAGCCTTGTGATAAGCTATCAAAGTTGCTGTCAGCCTTAGAAAGAGAACAGGTTTCTGCTAGAATTCATGACAATATCTGTAATAGGCCATTAGAAGTATGATAAGCCGTCAGGCTCATCTTTAGGCTTAGAGATAGAATGGGCTTCAGCTGGAATTCGTGATGATATCTGTAATAGGCCGTCAAAAGTATGATAAGTCGTCAAGCTTGTTGTTAGGCTTAGGCAATTTGAAGTAAAGAAACAATGATAGTTCTGATAAGTCGTCACCTGTATGATAAGCAATCATATCTCATCATCAACCTAAGGCAGAGATTGTCAAAAGTGAAGAGGAGCTGATGACATTCTTGATAAGTCGTCAAACTCCTGATGAGCCGTCACACACGTCGTCGCCTGTCCAAGAAAATACTGTGATCTATGATTTTGTTTCCATAATTAGGATGAAGTATTTAAAGCATATGTTAGGGTTTTCTAATAAAAAAAGGCGGAACATCTTGAACTGATTCGAAGGGAGTTTACTTTTCTTTTTGGCTCTCAAAACTTAGAGTTCAATTTTCAAATCTTTGATTTGGTTGTGGGAATTTTCTCTTGAACTTAGAAGAGAATCAACTTCATACTTCATCTTTTGTAAGTTTAATTACTTTGAATGATGAATATAATTGTTGCTATCTCTTTCTTTCTTATGTGGAACTAAAACCCATAGCTAAAGTTGTAGGATCTATGATTATTCCTCCATGGATTTAATAGTTGTCTAGGGTTGGAGTGATTGTGGGGACATCTTGATAATTCCTTTGTTATGATTGTTATTTATTAGTTACAAATAATAAATCCCGCCTTATGTTGATTTGCTCGAACTGAGAAATAAATTAAATGTAGCGAATTATCAACAAGGATTTGGGAAGGCTAAGCTCGCATCTAATGATTAATGTTGTAACAAGATTGATCAACTTGAGATAAAATCAGTATGAATAGAATTATTTAGTAAGTTCGAGAGAATTAGGGAGTTCAACATCTAAGTAGGTTGAGAAACCCTTAGATGAACTGTCGAAACTGATAATTTGGTGTTTCCCACAAGTCATGAGAACCCAATACTACAGTTATTATTAATGAGGATTAATAACTATAGTGATCACAACCTTAATTCCTCTCTATCACTGATTTGAACTATTGAATTTTAGTTTTGAGCTCTGAAGCAAGTTAAAACTTTAACATTTGTTTTATCATTAAAAAGCCCCCATTTTATCTTTTTGTATCATTTGTTTGAATTCAACTTATAGATATAGTTTCAAATTAGTTTAATCGCCACTCATATTATTCCTTATGGATTTGACCCCGACTCCAAAGTTGGATAAATATATTGACGACGACCGCCTTGCACTAAATTAACGTGTAAGTTGAGCATTTTCAAAAAATGGCGCCGTTGTCGGAGAATAATCTGGCGTATTGAGTTGGTTTGGAATTTTAGCCTACTTTCTTGAATTCAAACTTGTAAATATTTGTTTTTTGTTTTCTTTTATTTCTTGTGTTAGGTAGATTTTTATTTGTTTACTTATTACTATGCCATCGTGGAATGAACATGAGCTTGGTGGTTGGAAATCTTATCTTGATGATCCATGTCCATATTGTGATGGACCTCACTTTTGGCAAGATTATAGATATGCTCCCCGGAGGGAGATGTGTACACCATCTTCATCGTATCGGGAGTATGATTGTTATTTACGTGGTGGTCAAGATGGATATTGGAATGATTTCCCAAATGCCCCCTCCCCTTATTGTGCTAACCTAAATTCTAGTTCTTCTTATAAGTTTGATAGGTCTTATGGTCAGAAAAAAAAGAACAAAGCACCAGGAAGAGTGGCATTAAAGCTATGTTTCAACGAATATTGGATCTCCAGAAAGAAACATATGATATTGTATGTGATATGTGTCAAGACATGAAGCCAATCATTCATGAGGAGATGGATATAGAGGTCAATCATTCTAAGCATTCTTCTATATTATGTTTAGATAATATCTTGTCTGTAAAATCATTTAAAATAATAGAAGAGTGTGAAGATGAGGAGCAAGAACCCTATATTGATGCTTGATGTTGAGCAACCCTCAGTGATTTTCCAAACAACCGAACCAACCATGAGAAATGATGCCAAGATTGAGGACATGGTGCTAGAGGCAAAAGAAGAAACAAAGAAAATCTCTAATAAAGACTCTAGCCCAATTTAAAGTAAAGATGTCGAGAAGGTGGATAAAAGTGAGTGTGTAGTAGATAGTGTAAATTTTGAAGTAGGATTAATTGAGCCTCATTCAAAGCACTTTTCTACATTATGTTTAGATGATATCTTGTCTGTGGAATCATTTAAAATAGTAGAAGAGTGTGAAAATAAGGAACAAGAATCCTATATTCTTGATTTTACATTAGACAAGCAACATAAAAAACACCTCACTTTAAGACCGAGTGGTTTACCAAGCTCAGTCCATTATATGACTTCTTAATTTTTGTACCACCCCCTATGATCGAGGCAAGAAGATGGACTCTAAGTTGGGGGTAAAATTTATATCCTCAAGGTGGAGGAAAAAATTAAGTTGGGTTGTGCTGCGACACTAAATTAGGCACTGCTTGGGAAGCAACCCAAGGTATTTTGATATTTGTATTTGTATTATGTGATTGATATCAGCTCTTCGCACCCGTGGTGCCACATGTACGTTTCTAGCTCTCTTATTTTGGTTTGACGCATTGGGGACATTGCATGATTTTAAGTTGAAGGTGGGGCTACTTGTGGGTGTGGATGTCTTCTTGGGGTTTTTGTTGTCGTGCCCAGCATATTTAGGCTTATTGTGATTTGTTGTAAAATGTTGTAGTTGACTAGGAGAAATACAAGTACCTTAGGCAGTTAACATATTTTTGTTGATTTTTGAACACCTCTCCAATGATCTGTTTTATAATTGTGTGATATGCATTTATGTGTGACCACTGTGCATCTTGTTATGGCATTAGTACTAGTGACATGATAACCATTACTAAACAATTGCATGAACTGAATGGGTATTAGCTTGTGATGTACCTTTATTCCATGTGTGTGTGAGATACTATCTAGTTCCCGTTGTGTGTTAGATCCAGAACTTTTCCAGCTGGTCTTGCCTTGGTTGTAGGATAGCGGTTAAGAGAGGATCATAGGCTGTTGTTTATATTAGTCCACTTTTAGCCTAAATGACCTTCTATGTGTGAATAATATCCCTTGATCCCGATTTTGAGATTGAGTGCGTATTCTTTTTATTATACCTATCACCTTCCTATTTGTATCACAATGAACCTGTTTTGGCCCTGGTCCTCCTTGGACATTGTGCACTTTGACTTAGGCAAATAGCCTAAGTTGATGGTGGCTATCATAGGGATGTGTGATGTAAAGTGAGTATGAAGAAAGGTAACAAAAAAAATATGCAAGGCTGGGTGTGGTAGAAAAGAATGAAAAAAGAAAAGTTGTGTAAAAAAAATGAATGAATAAAAACTGCACCCAGCTTAAATGTGCTTTAAGCAAGAAAGGGAGAAATAAGGTAAAGGTTGATAAGTGAGATCCCAAAAATAGTGTAGTGTCAAGGAGGCTTAGTTACTTTAAATATTATTGTGTATCATACCATCCCCAAGCCTACATTACAAGTTGAAGAAAGTCCTATAATGATCCTAACTTAACTGTCTGAAAGCTTCGGTAATGAAAATAAGGGCAAGCTTATGGTATTTGTCATACATTGACTGGAACTTCTTTCTGAGAGTCAGTTTCTCTTGACCATCCCTGCATTGACATGATTGAGTTCACATATGAGTGAGGAGGGACCCCTTTGTTGTAAGGGCACACTGGTTACGTTGCTAATTTCTAACTTATTTGGATAGTGTAATCTTGGTACATGCATGGTTTTTGTTGCTGAATTGATGCCATATCGTGATTCTTGTGTGTCGCATTGTTGTTCTTCAATAATATGCACAGTTGTCACTACTAAAAAAAGGCTAAAATCGACCACACAACCCTTCCACATGTGGAAGGTTTTTATAAAAAACCGACCACAAAAGTGACCAAAATCTATGGTCGGTAAAGTTGTGGTAGTTTTTCCAAAACCGACCACAAGTGGTCGTTTTTTTTAAAAATATATATACATATTTTAAAATTTATTATTATTTTATTAAAGTTATAAAAAATTATTTTAGAGAAAAAAAACTACCACATGTGGAAGGTTTTTTATTAAATTAATTAATTAATTTATTAAAATTTTGACCACTTGTGGAAGGTTTTTTATTAAATTAATTAATTAATTAATTTATAAAAAATTCGACCACTTGTGGAAGGTTTTTTATTAAATTAATTTATTAATTTATTAATTTATTGAGAAAATGGCCAAAAGTCCCCCCAACCTTTACCCTAAATCCCAACTACACACCTATATTTTGCGGGGGTCCTATGACCCTCCTGAACTATTTTAAAGTGGAATATTTACACCCCTAAAAGCTCATGCCCAGACATTGTTTCAGGCAGTGAGCTGCACTCGCTGCCACGTCATTTTTTCTTGCCACATCATTTTTTCTTTTTTTACTCTAAAAAAACAATTATTTAACATTATTATTTCCTTTTCTCTTCCATTGCACCACTTCTATGGCCACTTTTCCTCAAAAAAGCTCACCTGTTCTTTTCTTTAGTTTCATTTCACTTTGTTTTCCACCCATTTCTTTAATTTTTATTTCTTTAGTTTTGGATTGGATGCCATTGTTGAATTTCACTGACAAACTAATTCATCTTCTCCGAATTGTCAAAACCATTTCTTTAGTTTTCATTTCACCTAATTTGTCGTCTTCTCCGAATTGTCAATGGAACCAATAGGCTTCAGTGTTCCTTTTTCTTTCCTTTTTTTAGAAAAATTCTCAACTATGAAAACTAATGTTGAATTTATGATTGTGAAAAAATTTGGTGTTGATTTTGATTATGGTGTTGATTTGATTGTTTAAATTTCAAGAAATGTGGATTTGAATGATGGTTTATGGTTTGAAATTGAAAATTCAATCGATGTAAAATTAAAAGATTTTAAGATTCCATAAAATGTGTATAGAGCATTGTTGGAAGTTTATATTTCATTTCATGAGAACGATGATTCTTGATATGATAATTCAGTTAATGAGTATGTAAGTTTGAATAATCTTAGTGTTCCGGGGAATGGAACTTTTAGGAAGGTGATTGTTAGTTTGGATGAAATGGTAGTTGGTGTAGTTTGGCATTTATTGTGATTTATATCAAAGAAAATATAAATTAGTTTTGGATTGGATGCCATTGTTGAGTTCTTGAAGATGACATTGTTGAGTTCTTGAAGAAGAAGAAGAAGAAGAAAGAAAGAAAATGAATAAAGAAGAAGAACAATAAAAAATGAATAAAGAAACTAAAGAAATATTAAAAATAAATTTTTAATAAAAAATTCGTTTTCACTCTCTTTAAAGAGAGTAAAACACACTCTCTTGTCATGTCAGCGTTCAGGAGGTAAATATTCCACTTTAAAATATTTTGAGGGGTCAGAGGACCCCCGCAAAGTATAAGTGTGTAGTTGGAATTTGGAGTAAAGGTTGGAGGGGGGGGGGCATATGGCCCATTTTCTCTTAATTTATTATAAAACCTACCACAAGTGGTAGGTTTTCTGCAAAAAAAATATTTGCAAAGCCGATCACTTGTGGTCGGTCTTTCTGGGTATTTTTTAAGAAAATAAAATTCTGAACCCAAATACAGCATATGCAACAAGAACAATACAAAAATGCTTTCAAAAGTGTACAGGACATACAAAATGTCCAACAAAATATGAAATATTACAACAACAGCTTCAAAGTACAACACATACAAAAATAAAAAACCTAAGAGTCACTATCATCTAATTTGTCATCGTCTTCCATATCATCATCCATGCTGAAATCATCTAGAGGGCCCAGACCCTTTGCATCCCAAACTGCATCACCAGGACACGAAGGAATATTCTTCGCAATCTGAATAAAACAGCTCATCTGCTGCTGCAACTTCTTGAATTGTGATATTGTTCCCTTCTCCATCTTTTTCTGCCTCTCTCTCCGTTCAGCAAGCTCTTGAGTGAGTTGATAAACCGTATATTGTAGGCTTTCAACTATCAACTGAAGAGCTAGAGTAAGAAAGGCTGGACGAACACCTAACATTATCGCCAAAAACGTTTTTGTGGTATCCAATCAAATGGCTTCTATTTATAGAACCCGCAATTTTTTCCCACAACTCCTCCTCTGCATGTTGGGTTATTAGGTCACCCTGACTTTCAGGAGACAGACTACTACGATACGCATCAAGAAGATGCATATATTCGTCCTATATTCAAAGAAAGTTAATACTAAGAGTCAAAAAGTATTAAAATAATTATAATTCAATAATATCAACCTTAAGAAAAAAAATTCATAAATTAAGAGTTTGTTACTTACATGGACAACTTTTGCACGAGCTTCAACCCAGACATCTTCATCAGTCGGGTTCTTTTTTTTATCACATGAGTCTCCTCGTATAACTCATAATGTAGTATTTTTCTACCTTTTTCTTTTTCCTGCATATGAAAAAATTATCAATGTTCAAATAATTAAAAATTTAAATATATAGAAACAAATAATTAAAACTGTAAAAATTACATATCATTACTTCCATCACATCAAGAGTACTTCTGGCACCCACAGTATGTAGGGAGCCACCCTTGGATGATGCTCGGGCTTTCTTTCTTTTTTCACTCAACAATTTGTATTCTTCGCTATTCCAATAGAGAAGATACAGTTGCCATGAGGATTTGGGAATCCACTTAGGTCTTACCGATTCTTTTCGAGCATATTTCAAGAGATTGTTAAATCTGGCACTACATCTAATGAAAAAATTCTTATTTATACGAAATGTATTTGCATCATCTCACCAGTAAAATTTCTACAACAAAAAATAAAATATTCAATCTTTTGTTATAACAAAATTTAGATAAGTAGTCGATAAGTTAAATTCATACCTTAAATTCTTAAAACATTCTATTTTTGTCAAGTTCTGGAACCTTTTGCTAGCTGGTCCAGTAGCCGTTGAAGTGGCTAGTAATGCATGTTCGCGCCTTTTTTCAGCTCCACCATCTGGCCTAAACCTATAACAGTAAATCAAACATTAATTTCACAGAGCATAATAATATAGTAATGAAAAAATGAGTAACGTTATTATATTTAGAAATCTAACCCTTTCCCAACTGGAACAAGATAAATCCTTTCAGAATCATCTTTGTCTCCTGGCTATGTAATAAGTGATGGTGGATGCACTGGCGTGGGTGGATCTGAAGCACCAGATGGTGTGCCGCCAAGAAAAAGATCAGAAAACAAAATAGATCCCGCAGAATCACTGTGCGAAGCTGCGTGACTGCTGCAGAAGGGTATTGATGATGGTACATGTCTGGAGGGGCTAGCGTCTGTACGATAGTACTGTGTTGGAGGTGGGACGGTCATAGGAGCAGAATGAATCGGTGTAGACCCATGTAGTGGTCCCCTATGAATAGGAGTAGGTACCGAATCCTCTGACAACCTAGAATGTGAGGGTCGTACTGGTGCGTTAGCAAACCGACCCTCAGATATATGAATGCCTTATCGTCGTCTGTAAGGCGGAGGTTGTTGATTCTTTTTTGATTTTGTGATATCAACTTTTCCCATACCTCTATCATCTCTGTCTGAGATCTAAATTATGTTAAGTTAACAAGTAGTTAGTTCCTACAAAATGAATGTATACGAAAAGATTCCAAGTATATAATTTCAAGTTACTAAATCACCTTTAAAATCCTTATACTTAACCATTTTCAAGTGATAATTCACCTAACAAACCATATTCATAACACAAAAATCACCTTTAAAATCCCTTTAATTGACCATTTTCAAAGTGAATAATTTACCTAAAGAACCATATTCAAAACACAAAGATCACCTATAAAGTTCCTATACTCAACCATTTTCAAGTGACTAAGTAACTTACCAACTCAAATTCAAAACACAAAACTCTCTTTAAAAATCCCTATATTTAACCATTTTGTAGTGACTTAGTTACTTACCAACTCACATTCAAAACACAAAAATCACATTTAAAGTCCCTATACTTAACCATTTTCAAGTGAATAAGTCACTTACCAACTTACATTCAAAACACAAAAATCACCTATAAAGTTCCTATACTTAACCATTTTCTAGTGACTAAGTCACTTACCAACTCAAATTCAACACAAAAATCACTTTCAAAATCCCTATACTTAACCATTTTCTAGTGACTTAGTCACTTACCAACTAACATTCAAAACACAATAATCACCTTCAAAATCCCTACACTTAACCATTTTCTAGTGACTTAGTCACTTGCCAACTCACATTCAAAACACAAAAATCAACTTGAAAGTCCCTATACTTAACCATTTTCAAGTGAATAATTCACCTAACAAACCATATTCATAACACAAAAACCACCTTTAAAGTCCCTTTACTTAACAATTTTCAAAGTGAATAATTCACCTAACAAACCAAATTCAAAACACAAAAATCACTTATAAAGTTTCTATACTTAACCATTTTCTAGTGACTAAGTCACTTACGAACTCAAATTCAAAACACAAAAGTCAACTTCAAAATGCCTACACTTAACCATTTTTTAGTGACTTGGTCACTTATCGACTCACATTCAAAACAAAAAACATTACCTTCAAATTCACTATACTTAACCATTTTCTAGTGACTTAGTCACTTACCAACTAACATTTAAAACACACAAATAACCTTTAAAATCCATATACTTGACCATTTTTAAGTGAATAATTCACCTAACAAACCAGATTCATAAAACAAAAATCAGCTATAAAGTTTCTATACTTAACCATTTTCAAGTGACTAAGTAACTTACCAACTCAAATTAAAAACACAAAACTCACCTTCAAAATGCCTATACTTCAAAATTTTCTAATGACCTAGTCACTTACCAACCAACATTCAAAACACACAAATCACCTTTAAAATCGATATACTTAACCATTTTTAACTGAATAATTCACCTAAAAAACTATATTCATAATACAAAAATCATCTCTAAAGTCCCTTTACTTAACCATTTTCAAAGTGAATAATTCACCTAACAAACCATATTCAAAACACAAAAATCAACTATAAAGTCTCTATACTTAACCATTCTCAAGTTACTATGTAACTTACCAACTCAAATTCAAAACACAAAAATCACCTACAAAATTCCTATACTTAACTATTTTTTAGTGACTTAGTCACTTACCAACTCACATTCAAAACACAAAAATTACCTTTAAAGTCACTATACTTAATCATTTTCAAGTGAATAATTCACGTAACAAACCATATTCATAACACAAAAATCACCTTTAAAGTTCCTTTACTTAACCATTTTAAAGTGAATAAGTAACTTACCAATTCACATTCAAAACACAAAAATCACCTATAAAGTTCCAATACTTAATCATTTTCTAGTGACGAAGTCACTTACCAACTCAAATTCGAAACACAAAAATCACCTCAAAAAACCCTACATTTAACCATTTTCTATTGACTTAGTTACTTACCAACTCACATTCAAAACACAAAAATCATCTTTAAAGTCCCTACACGTAACCAATTTAGAGTGAATAATTCACCTAACAAACCATATTTATAACACAAAAATCATCTAACCATTTTCTAGTGACCAAGTCACTTACCAACTCAAATTCAAAACACACAAATCAACTTTAAAGTCACTATGCTTAACCATTTTCAAGTGATTAATTCACTAAACAAACCATATTCATAACAGAAAAATCACCTTTAAAGTTCCGATAATCATTTTCTAGAGAATAAGTCACTTACCAACTCAAATTCAAAACACAAAAATCACCATCAAAATACCAGAACTTAACCATTTTCTAGTGACTTAGAGACTTACCAACACACATTCAAAATACAAAAATTACCTTGAAAATCTCTATACTTAAACATTTTCTAGTGACTTACTTACTTACCAACTCACATTGAAAACACAAAATTTACCTTTAAAGTTTCTATACTTAACCATTTTCTAGTGACTAAGTCACTTACCAACTCAAATTCACAACACAAAAGTCAACTTCAAAATGCCTATACTTAACCATTTTGTAGTGACTTAGTCACTTATCGACTCACATTCAAAACAAAAAAATTACCTTCAAAATCACTATACTTAACCATTTTCTAGTGACTTAGTCACTTACCAACTAGCATTCAAAACACACAAATAACCTTTAAAATCCCTATACTTGACCATTTTTAAGTGAATAATTCACCTAACAAACCAGATTTATAACACAAAAGTCAGCTATAAAGTTTCTATACTTAACCATTTTAAAGTGACTAAGTAACTTACCAACTCAAATTCAAAACACAAAAATCAACTTCAAAATGCCTATACTAAACAATTTTCTAGTGACCTAGTCACTTACCAACCAACATTCAAAACACACTAATCACCTTTAAAATCTCTATACCTAACCATTTTCAAGTGAATAATTCACCTAACAAACCATATTCATAACACAAAAATCATCTCTAAAGTCCCTTTACTTAACCATTTTCAAAGTGAATAATTCAACTAACAAATCATATTCAAAACACAAAAATCAACTATAAGGTTTCTATACTTAACCATTTTCAAGTAACAAAGTAACTTACCAACTCAAATTAAAAACACAAAAATCACCTGCAAAATTCCTATACTTAACTATTTTTTAGTGACTTAGTCACTTATCAACTCACATTCAAAACACAAATATCACCTTTAAAGTCACTAAATTATTTTCAAGTGAATAATACACGTAACAAACCATATTCATAACACAAAAATCACCTTTAAAGTTCCTTTACTTAACCATTTTCAAGTGATTAAATCACTAAACAAACCATATTCATAACTCAAAAATCACCTTTAAAGTTCCGATACTTAATAATTTTCTAGGGACTAAGTAAATTACCAACTCAAATTCAAAACACTAAAATCACCATCAAAATACCTATACTTCACTATTTTCTAGTGACTTAGAGACTTACCAACACAAATTCAAAATACAAAAATTACCTTCAAAATCTCTATACTTAAACATTTTCTAGTGACTTAGTTACTTACCAACTCACATTCAAAACATAAAATTCACCTTTAAAGTTCCTATACTTAACCATTTTGTAGTGACTAAGCCACTTACCAACTCAAATTCAAAACACAAAAGTCAACTTCAAAATGCCTATACTTAACCATTTTCTAGTGATTTAGTCACTTATCGACTCACATTCAAAATAAAAAAATTACTTTCAAAATCACTATTCTTAACCATTTTCTGGTGGATTAGTCACTTACCAACTAGCATTCAAAACACACAAATAACCTTTAAAATCCCTATACATGACCATTTTTAAGTGAATAATTCACCTAACAAACCAGATTCGTAACACAAAAATCAGCTTTAAAGTCGCTTTACTTAACCATTTTCAAAGTGAATAATTAACCTAACAAACTATATCCAAACACAAAAATCACCTATAAAGTTACTATACTTATTCATTTTCTAGTGACTAAGTAACTTACAAACTCAAATTCAAAACACAAAAATCACTTTTAAAATCCCTATATTTAACCTTTTTCTAGTGACTTAGTTACTTAGCAACTCACATTCAAAACACAAAAATCAAATTTAAAGTTCCTATACTTAACCATTATCAAGTGAATAAGTCACTTACCAAATCAAATTCAAAACCCAAAAATCACCTATAAAGTTCCTACACTTAATCATTTTCTAGTGATTTAGTCACGTACCAACTCAAATTCAAAACAGAAAATCACCTTCAAAATCCCTATACTTAACCATTTTCAAGTGACTAATTCACGTAACAAACCATATTCATAACAAACAAAATCGCCTTTAAAGTTCCTTTACATAAACCATTTTCAAGTGAATAAGTCACTTACCAACTGACATTCAAAATACAAAAATCAACTATAAAGTTTCAATACTCAATCATTTTCTAGTGACTAAGACACTTACCAACTCAAATTCAAAACACAAAAATCACCTTCAAAATCTCTATACTTAACCATTTTCTAGAGACTTAGTCATTTACCAACTAACATTCAACATACAAAAATTACCTTCAAAATCCCTTTACTTAACCATTTTCTAGTGACTTAGTTACTTGCCAACTCACATTCAAAACACAAAATTCACCTTTAAAGTCCCTATACTTAACCATTTTCAAGTGAATAAATCATTTACGAACTCACATTCAAAACACAAAAATCACCAATAAAGTTCCTGTACTTAGCCATTTTCTAGTGACTAAGTCACTTACCAACTCAAATTCAAAACACAAAAATCAACTTCAAAATCCCTATACTTAACCATTTTCTAGTGACTTAGTCACTTACCAACTCACATTAAAAACACAAAAATTACCTTCAAAATCTCTATACTTAACCATTTTCTAGTGAATTAGTCACTGACCAACTCAGATTCAAAACACAAAAATCACCTTTAAAGTCTCTATACTTAACTATTTTCAAGTGAATAATTCGCCAAACAAACCATATTCATAACACAAAAATCACCTTTAAAGACCCTTTACTTAACCATTTTCAAAGCGAATAAGTAACTTACCAACAAAAATTCAAAACACAAAAAGCACCTTCAAAATCCGTAAAGTTAAGCATTTTCTAGTGACTTAGTCACTTACCAACTCACAATCAAAACACAAAAATAACCTTCAAAGTCACTATACTTAACCATTTTCAAGTGAATAATTCACGTAACAAATTCATAACACAAAAATCACCTTTAAAGTTCCTATACTTAACCATTTTCAAGTAAATAAGTCACTTACCAACGCACATTCAAAGCACAAAAATCACCTATAAAGTTCCTATACTTAATAATTTTCTAGTGTATAAGTAACTTACCAACTCAAATTCAAAAAATAAAAATCACCTTAAAAAACTCTATTTTTAACAATTTTCGAGTGACTTAATTTCTTACCAACTCACATTAAAAACACAAAAATCATCTTTAAAGTTTTTATACTTAACCATTTTAGAGTGAATAATTCACCTACCAAACCATATTCATAACACAAAAATCACCTTTAAAGTCCCTAAACTATTTTCAAGTGAATAAGTCACTTTCCAATTCACATTCCAAACCCAAAAATCACCTATAAATTTCCTATATTTAAGCATTTTCTAGTGACTAAGTCACTTACCAACTCAAATTCATAACACAAAAATGACCTTCTAAATTCGTATACTTAACCATTTTCTTGTGACTTAGTCACTTACCAACTCAGAATCAAAACACAAAAATCACCTTCAAAGTTTCTACACTGAACCATTTTCTAGTGAATAATTCACCTAACAAACCATATTCATATCAAAACTATCACCATTAAAGTCCCTATACTTAATCATTTTCAAGTGAATAAGTCACGTACCAACTCAGATTCAAAACACAAAAATCACCTATAAAGTTCCTATACTTAACCATTTTCTAGTGACTGAGTCACTTACAAACTCACACTCAAAACACACAAATCACCTTTCAAATCCCTATACTTAACCATTTTCAAGTGAATAATTCACCTAACAAACCACATTCATAACACAAAATTCACCTTTAAAGTCCTTGTACTTAACAACTCATATTCAAAACACAAAAACTACCTTCAATATCCCTATACTTAATGATTTTCTAGTGACATAGTAACTTACCAACTCACATTCAAAACACAAAAATCACATTTAAAGTCCCTATACTTAATCATTTTCAAGTGAATAATTCACCTAACAAACCATATTCATAACATAAAAATCACCTTTAAAGTCCCTTTACTTAACCATTTTCAAAGTGAATAATTCACCTAACAAACCATATTCAAAACACAAAAACCACCTATAAAGTTTCTATACTTAACCATTATCAAGTGACTAAGTAACTTACCAACTCAAACTCAAAACACAAAAATCACCTTCAAAATCTCTATACTTAACCATTTTCTAGTGACTTAGTCCCTTACCAACTCACATTCAAAACAAAAAAATCACCTTTAATTTCACTATACTTAACCATTTTTAAGTGAATAATTCACGTAACAAACCATATTCATAACACAAATATCAACTTAAAAGTTCATATACTTAACCATTTTAAACTGAATAAGTCACTTTCAACTCACATTAAAAACACAAAAATCACCTACAGAGTTCCTATAATTAATCATTTTATAGTGACTAAGTCACTAACTAAAATTCAAAACACAAAATTCACCTTCAAAATCCCTATACTTAACCATTTTCTAGTAACTTAGTCACTTATCAACTCACATTCAAAAAACAAAAATTACCTTCAAAATCCCTATACGTAACCATTTTCTAGTGACTTAGTTACATATCAACTCACATTCAAAACTCAGAATTCACCTTTAAAGTCCCTATACTTAACCATTTTCAAGTGAATAAGTCACTTACCGACTCAAATTCAAAACACAAAAATCAACTATAAAGTTCCTATACTTAACTATTTTCAGGTGACTAAGTCACTTACCAACTCACATTCAAAACAAAAATATCACCTGTAAAGTTCCTATACTTAACCATTTTCTAGTAACTAAATCACTAACCAACTCAAATTCAAAATTCAAAAATCACCTTGAAAATTTCTATACTTAATTATTTTCTAGTGACTTAGTCACTTACCAACTCACATTCAAACCACAAAAATCAACTTCAAAATACCTACACTTAACCATTTTCTAGTGACTTAGTCACTTACCATCTCACAATCAAAACACAAAAATAACCTTTAAAGACCCTATACTTAACCATTTTCAAGTGAATAATTCACCTAACAAACTATATTCCTAACACCAAAATCACTTTTAACGTCCCTTTATCTAACCATTTTCAAAGTGAATAATTCACCTAATAAACCATATTCAAAACACAAAAATCACCTATAAACTTTCTATACTTAACCATTTTCAAGTGACTAACTTACCAATTCAAATTCAAAACACAAATATCACCTTCAAAATCACTATACTTAACCATTTTCTAGTAAATTAGTCACATACCAACTAACATTCAAAACGCACAAATCAACTTTAAAATCCCTATACTTAACCATTTTCAAGTGAATAATTCACCTAACAAACCATATTCATAACACAAAAATCACCTTTAAATTCCCTGTACTTAACCATTTTTAAAGTGAATAATTCAAGTAACAAACCATGTTCATAACACAGAACTCACCTATAAAGTTCCTATATTAACCATTTTCAAGTGATTAAGTAACTTACCAACTCAAATTCAAAACACAAAAGTCACCTTCAATATCCCTATACTAACTATTTTCTGGTGACATAGTAACTTACCAACTCACATTCAAAACAAAAAAATCACCTTCAAAATCTCTACACAAACATTTTCTAGTGACTTAGTCACATACCAACTGACATTCAAAACAAAAAAATCACCTTTAAAGTTCCTATACTTAACCATTTTCTAGTGAATAATTCACCTAACAAACTATATTCTTAACACAAAAATCACCTTCAAAATCCCTATACTAGACCATTTT
Source organism: Capsicum annuum (assembly GCF_002878395.1). NCBI lineage: Eukaryota > Viridiplantae > Streptophyta > Magnoliopsida > Solanales > Solanaceae > Capsicum > Capsicum annuum. The sequence goes on along the minus strand of NC_061121.1, from coordinate 150,101,177 downwards.
CTAGTGACTTAGTCACTTACCAACTCACATTCAAAACAGAAAAATCACCTTTAAAGTCACTATACTTAACCATTTTCAAGAGAATAATTCACGTAACAAACTATATTCATAACACAAAAATCACCTTTAAAGTTTCTATACTTAACCATTTTCAAGTGAATAAGTAACTTAACAACTAACATTCAAAACACAAAAATCACCTATAAAGTTTTGTAAATTATTTAATATTGACTAAGTCACTTACCAACTCAAATTGTAAACAAAAAAATCACTTTCAAAATCCCTATACTTAACCATTTTCTAATGACTTAGTCACATACCAACTCACATTCAAAACACAAAAATTACCTTAAAAATCCCTATATTTAACCATTTTCTAGTGACTTAGTCACTTACCAACTAGCATTCAAAACACACAAATCACCTTTAAAATCCCTAAACCATTTTCAAGTGAATAATTCACCTAACAAACCATATTCATAAAACAAAAATCACCATTAAAGTCGCTTTTCTTAACCATTTTTAAAGTGAATAACTCACCTAACAACCCATATTCAAATCACAAAAATAACCTATAAAGTTCCTACACTTAACAGTTTTCAAGTGACTAAGTAACTCACCAACTCAAATTCAAAACACAAAAATCACCTTAAAATCACTATACATAACCATTTTCTAGTGACTTAGTCACTTACCAACTAACATTCAAAACACAGAAATGACCTTTAAAATCCTATGCTTAACCATTTTCAAGTTAATAATTCATGTAACAAACTATATACATAACACAAAAATCACCTTAAAAGTTCATATACTTAACCATTTTAAAGTGAATAAGTCACTTACAACTCACATTCAAAACACAAAAATCACCTATAAAGTTCCTATAATTAATCATTTTATAGTGACTAAGTCACTTACTAACTCAAATTCAAAACACAAAAATCACCTTCAAAATTCCTATAATTAACCATTTTCTAGAGACTTAGTCAGTTACCAACTCACAATCAAAATAAAAAAATTACCTTCAAAACCCTATACTTAACCGTTTCCTAGTGACTTAGTTACTTATTAATTCTCATTCAAAACATAAAATTCAGCTTTAAAGTCCCTATACTTAACCATTTTAAAGTGAATAAGTCACTTACCAACTCATATTAAAAATACAAAAATCACCTATAAAGTTCCTATACTTAACCATTTTCTGGTGACTAAGTCACTTACCAACTCAGATTCAAAACACAAAAATCACCATCAAAATTCCTATGTTTAACCATTTTCTTGTGACTTAGTTACTTAGAAACTCACATTCAAAACACAAAAATCACCTTTAAAGCTCCTATACTTAATATTTTTCAGTGAATAATTCTCCTAACAAACCATATTCATAACACAAAAATCACCTTTAAAGTCCTTATACTTAACCATTTTCAAGTGAATAAGTTACTTATCAACTCACATTAAAAAAAAATATCACCTGTCAAGTTCCTATATTTAACCATTTTCTAGTGTCTAAGTCACTTACCAACTCATATTCAAAACACAAAAATCACCTTGAAAATTTCTAAACTTAATTATTTTCTAGTGACTTAGTCACTTACAAACTCACATTCAAAACACAAAAATCAACTTCAAAATCCCTACACTTAACCATTTTCTAATGAATTAGTCACTTACCATCTCACATTCAAAACACAAAAATCACTTATAAAGACCCTATACTTAACCATTTTCAAGTGAATAATACACGTAACAACACATATTCAAGTGAATAATTCACGTAACAAACCATTTTCAGTAGAATAATTCACGTAACAAACTATATTCATAGCACAAAAATCACCTTTAAAGTTCGTATACTTAATCATTTTCAAGTGAATAAGTCACTTACCAACTCACATTCAAAACACAAAAATCACCTATAAAGTTTCAAAATCATTTAATAGTGACTAAGTCACTTACCATCTCATATTCAAAATACAAAAATTACCTTTAAAGTCCCTATACTTAACCATTTTCTAGTGAATAATTCACCATACAAACCATATTCATAACACAAAAATCACCTTTAAAGTCCCTTACTTAACCATTTCCAAAGTGAATAATTCACCTAACAAACCATATTCAAAACACAAAAATCACCTATAAAGTTTCTATACCTAACCATTATCAAGTGACTAAGTAACTTACCAACTCAAAATCAAAACACAAAAATCACCTTCAAAATCCCTATACTAAACCATTTTCTAGTCACTTAGTCACATACCAACTCACATTCAAAATAGAAAAATCACCTTTGAAGTCACTATACTTAATGATTTTCAAGTGAATAATTCACGTAACAAACTATATTATAACACAAAAATCACCTTTAAAGTTCCTATACTTAACCATTTTCAAGTGAAATAGTAACTTAACAACTCATATTTAAAACTCAAAAATCACCTACAAAGTTTCTAAACTATTTTATAGAGACTAAGTCACTTACCATCTCAAATTGTAAACAAAAAAATCACCTTCAAAATCCCTATTCTTTACCATTTTCTGATGACTTAGTCACATACCAACTCACATTCAACACACAAAAATTACCATAAAAAATCCCTATATTTAACCATTTTCTAGTGAATTAGTCACTTACCAACTAACATCAAAAACACACAAATCACCTTTAAAATCCGTATACTTAACCATTTTCAAGTGAAAAATTCACCTAATAAACCATATTTATTAAACAAAAATCACCATTAAAGTCTCTTTTCTTAACCATTTTTAAAGTGAATAAATCAACTAACAACCCATATTCAAAACACAAAAATAACCTTTAAAGTTCCTACACTTAACCATTTTCAAGTGACTAAGAAACTCACCAACTCAAATTTAAAACACAAAAATCACCTTCAAAATCACTATACACAACCATTTTCTAGTGACTTAGTCACTTACCAACTAACATTCAAAGCACACAAATGACGTTTAAAATTCCTATAGTTAACCATTTTCAAGTTAATAATTCACATAACAAACCATATTAATAACACAAAAATCACCTTTAAAGTTCATATACTTAACCATTATAAAGTGAATAAGTCACTTACAACTCACATTCAAAACTCAAAAATCAACTATAAAGTTCCTATAATTAATCATTTTATAGTGACTAAGTCACTTACTAACTCAAATTCAAAACACAAAAATCACCTTCAAAATCCCTATACTTAACCATTTTCTAGTGACTTAGTCAGTTACCAACTCACATTCAAAATACAAAAATTACCTTCAAAATCCCTATACATAACCATTTTCTAGTGACATAGTTACTTATCAACTCACATTCAAAATATAAAATTCAGCTTTAAAGTATCTATACTTAACTATTTTCAAGTGAATAAGTCACTTACCAACTCATATTCAAAACACAAAAATCACCAATAAAATTCCTATACTTAACCATTTTCAGGTGGCTAAGTCACTTACCAACTCAAATTCAAAACACAAAAATCACCTTCAAAATTCCTATATTTAACCATTTTCTAGTGACTTAGTTACTTAGCAACTCACATTCAAAACATAAAAATCACCTTTAAAAATCCTTTGCTTAATATTTTCAAGTGAATAATTCACCTAACAAACCATATTCATAACACAAAAATCACCTTTAAAGTCTCTATACTTAACCATTTTCAAGTGAATAAGTTACTTACCAACTCACATTTCAAAAAATAATATCACCTGTAAAGTTCCTATACTTAGCCATTTTCTAGTGACTAAGTCACTTACCAACTCAAATTCAAAACACAAAAATCACCATGAAAATATCTATACATAATTATTTTCTAGTGACTTAGTCACTTACCAACTCACATTCAAAACACAAAAATCAACTTCAAAATCCCTACACTTAACCATTTTCTAATGACTTAGTCACTTACCATCTCATATTCAAAACACAAAAATAACCTTCAAAATCCCTATACTAAACCATTTTCTTGTGACTTAGTCAACTATTAACTCATATTCAAAACAGAAAAATCACCTTTAAAGTGACTATACTTATCCATTTTCAAGAGAATAATTCACGTGATAAACCATCTTCATAACACAACAATCACCTTTAAAGTTCCTATTCTTAACCATTTTCAAGTGAATAAGTCACTTACCAACTCACTTTTAAAACACAAAAATCACCTATAAAGTTCCTATACTTAATCATTTTCTAGTGATTAAGTAACTTACCAACTCTAATTCAAAACAGAAAAATCACCTTCAAAATCCCTATATTTAACCATTTCCTAGTCACTGAGTTCTTAGCAACTCACATTCAAAATACAAAAATCACCTTTAAAGTTCCTATACTTTACCATTTTCACGTGAATAATTCACCTAACAAACCACATTCATAACACAAAAATCACTTTTAAAGTCCCTATACTTAGCCATTTTCAACTGAATAAGTCACTTACCAACTCACATTCTAAACACAAAAATCACCTATAAAGTTCCTACACTTAATCATTTTCTATTGGCTAAGTCACTTGCCAACTCAAATTCAAGACACAAAAATCACCTCCAAAATCCCTAGATCTAACCATTTTCTAGTTACTTAATCACTTATCAACTCACATTCAAAACACAAAAACTACCTTCAAAATCCCTATACTTAACCATTTTCTTGTGAATAGTCACTTACCAACTCACATTCAAAACACAAAAATCACCTTTAAAGTCCCTATACTAAACCATTTTCAAGTGAATAATTCAACTAACAAACCATATTCATAACACAAAAATCACTTATAATGTTCCTATACTTAACCATTTTCAAGTGAATAAGTCACTTACCAACTCACATTCAAAACACAAAAATCACCTATAAAGTTCCTATACTTAACCATTTTCTAATGACTAAGTAACTTACCAACTCAAATTCAAAACACAAATATCACCTTCAAAATCCCTATAATAAACCATTTTTAGTGACTTGGTCACTTACCAACTCACATTCAAAATACAAAATTCACCTTTAAAGTCCCTATGCTTAACCACTTTCAAGTGAATAATTCACCTACTAAACCATATTCATAGCACAAAATCACCTTTAAAGTCCCTATACTTAAACATTTTTAAGTGAATAAGTCACTTACCAACTCACATTCAAAACAAAAAAATCACCTATAAAGTTCCTATACTTAACCATTTTCTAGTGACTAAGTCACTAACCATCTCATATTCAAAACACAACAATCATCTTTAAAATCCCTATTCTTAACCATTTTCTAGTGACTTCGTCAATTACCAACTCACATTCAAAACACAAAAATTATTTTCAAAATCACTATACTTAACCATTTTCTAGTGACTTAGTCACTTACCAATTCATATTCAAAACAAAAAAATCACCTTTAAAGTCCCTATACTTAACAATTCTCAAGAGAATAATTCACCTAACAAATCATATTCATAATACAAAAATCAACTTTAAAGTCCCTTTACTTAACCATTTTCAAAGTGAATAATTGACCGAAAAATCTTATTCAAATCACAAAAATTACCTATAAAGTTCATATACTTAACCATTTTCAAGTGACTAAGTAACTTACCAACTAAAATTCAAAACACAAAAATCACCTTCAAAATCCCTATACATAACCATTTTCTAGTGACTTAGTCACTTACCAACTCACATTCAAAAAACAAAAATCAGCTCTAAAGTAACTATACTTAACCATTTTCAAGTGAATAATTCACGTAACAACCGTATTCATAACACAAAAATCACCTTTAAAGTTCATATACTTAACCATTTTCAACTGAATAAGTCACTTACCAACTCACATACAAAACACAAAAACCACCTATAAAGTTCCAAAATCATTTTATAAATACTAAGTCACTTACCAACTCAAATTCAAAACACAAAAATCACCTTCAAAATCACTATACTTAACCATTTTCTAGAGACTTAGTCATATACCAACTCACATTAAAAACACAAAAATTACCTTCAAAACCCCTGTACTTAACCATTTTCTAGTGACTTAATCACTTACCAACAAACATTCAAAACACACAAATCAC
>NC_061121.1:150030037-150092099 GCF_002878395.1 Capsicum annuum | reverse complement strand
TTTGGTCAAAGTGACTCTTCCTCACTTCAAGAGATGCTTGTATTTTTAATATCCTTCTAATCTTCTTTCAAAATTCATGATCATGGTCACCTACTGTTAAAACTCTCTTCTTATGACTTTCTCCTAGTGAGTACACTTCACGGAGAGTCCAAGGACCCTACCTTATCCATGTCACTAATATTATGTATTTCTCCAACTAAACTTCAGTATTTTTCATGATAACACATAATTCAAACATAGTTTTCAATTGAACCAGGGTTCTTGGTTTTAGTCACTTGGAACCTTAAAAGGGATTTTAGTATTTTAAATTTCTACCTAACGGAAGTTTTTGGAACTTACCGGATCTAGGGGTGGCGGAGAACGGCGATGGAGAACGGCGGCACACGATGGCATACGGTAGACCGGTTTGATTTGGAGAACCTTTTGGTTGAAATCACGATTTGGAACTGAGGGGGGGTTGTTTCTGATTTGGGAATTTAATATATTTAAGTTGGTCGGGTTGGTCTTTAATTAATGAATTTTTTTAAATATTTTATGAAAACCGACCACTTGTGGTCGGTTTTTCAAAATTTCCAAAAAAGCTACCACTTTTTCAAAATTTCCAAAAAATCTATCACAAATGGTCGGTTTTTTGGAAATTTTGAAAAACCAACCACATGTGGTTGGTTTTCATAAAATATTAAAAAAAATTATAATTAGTTAAAATATAACTTTTTTTATAAATTAGTTAGAAAAAATATTAATCAATTAATTTATTAATTAAGTAAATTAAAATTTTACAAAAATGATCACAAAGAAAATTAAATATTTATGTCATGCCTACTTCAATCGTGATTTTACCATATTATCCCTAATTAATTAATAGAAATCAGTTACGTATTAAAAAATTAAAAATATTTAATAAAAATATTGAAATAGACATTTAAAAAATATTAATTAATTAATTTAATTAAAATTTTACAAAAATAAATTCTTTTTTGATGTTTTTCATTAACTTGAAACTTATATGGGATCACTTTAAAAAAAATTTCACAACATTTGACAACTCTTTATTAAGATAATTTTAGTGTGTCCCTTATAGCTAGTACAATAAAAAAAAATTATAAATTACAATAATTAAAAACTAAAATTATTTAAAAAATATAATTGATTATCAATGGCACATAAGTTTGAATAACTTATAAAAATATTGTTATACAAATTTCATCAATTCAAATATAATAATATATGTCTAACTTATAATTTATCAACCAAATGAGCAAAGGTTTTAATTCAATGATAAAATTATATGTCGTAGAATTTTTAAGGATCAATATTGGGCCGTGTGTAGCACGACGTAAGACCACAAGTATGTATATATATGTGTGTGTGTGTGTGTATAATATCGTAGTTGAAAGTTAATTAACCAAAAATTTATCCAAATTTTAAAAATTCATTGATATATATATATATATATATATATACCTCGCTCGTAAAACAATGTGTTAATCAAAAAATTTATCGATTATTTCTGTTACGTTAATTTGCGTATGTCTACATTATATTGACACAAAATAGTATATCTATTTCATCACTACATGAGATCGATATACATATATATAAATATATTCAATTGGCTATTAACATTCAAAGACGTACTACAAACATCACATACCCGATTTTGCTACCCCATAATAATATACAACGTATTTCACAGAAACTCAGTTGAATTATCGGTTGGTTTATCTTATGTCATTAATATACCTTCACTATATATATATATATATGCCTATACGTACACATACATACATATATATATATATTACCGACAATATCAACATATACAATATACATCACATACGTACACGAGTAATAATATAATGCGACGTATTTCATATACGTACTATATACATCAGATACCCGATTTTACCATCCCATTGTATTTCACATATACTCAAATAAATTATCGGTTGATTTATCTTATGTCATTAATATACCGTCGCTATATAATATCTATATATTATATATACACATGTACATACACACACATATACACACTATCGACTATATCAAGTTCAAAATACGTACTATATACATCACATGTATACAAGTATATTATCCAATAATATAATGCAATGTGTTTCTTATACATACTTAGATTAGTGATCGATTAATTATATTTGATTAGCTTAATATATTAGGTTTTGATTATATATATAATTAGGTGTTACTAAAAATTATTTATTTTTTAATTTTATTTTTTAATTTTTAGTTTTTTAATTATTTAATATTAATTATATAATTTTTAATTTTTTTATTTCAAAAACCAACCACTAGTGGAGGGTTTTTACAAGTATTTTAAAAAAAAACCGACCACTTGTGGTCAGTTTATTTAAAAATAAATTAAAAAAGAATTTTAAAAACCTACCACAAGTGGTCGGTTTTTTTAAATATTTTTTAATTAAATTTTTTTAAAAAAATCGACCACTAGTGGTTGGTTTTATTATTTTTTTTTTAAATTTTATTTGTTAAATAAATAATAATAATTATTAAAATTATTGTAATAATTAATTTTATATTTTAAAATTAAAAATCTTCCACTTGTGGTCGCTTTTTTTAATAAAAAAAATTAAAAAAATTAAAATCCGAGCACAAGTGGTTGGTTTTTTCCGACCACAGCTTGTGGAAGGTTTTCTGTGGTCAGTTTTTTCCTTTTTTTTAGTAGTGTGTTGTTTTTAAATTAATTGACCTTAGAGATGGTGAATATGTTTTGAGATAATATGGATGGTTGACTACCAAATGTACTCTGTATCCTCTTGGTTGTGTTTTAGTTGCTTGAGGACAAGCAATTGTTTTAAGTTGAGGGTATTGATGTGTGAGCAAATACTAACACACTTGAGGCTTTTAACTAAGAATAATTGCAAAGTCTTAAGCAACTTTTGTCATTTTTGATTGTTTTCTTTTTGATATTGCAGTAAAAGTCAAGATGCAAGAGAACCAACAATAATAGAAGTAAAAGAGTTGATTTCTGAGCAAGTAGAGAGAGAAGTACAGCTGGCGACTTGTCTGATAAGTTGTTAGCCTTGTGATAAGCTATCAGAGTTACCATCAGCCTTAGACAGAGAATGGGTTTCATCTAGAATTCATGATGACATCTATAATAGGCTGTCAAAAGTGTGATAAGCCGACAGGATCGTCGTTAGGCTTAGACAGAGAATTGGCTTCAGCTAGAATTCATGACGACATCTGTGATAGGCCGTCAGAAGTGTCATAAGATGTTAGGCTTGTTGTTAGGCTTAGGCAGGGAACGGGATTTGAAGAGAAAAAGTGACGAAAATTCTGATAAGTCGTCACATGTCTGATAAGCCGTCACATCTCATCGTCAACCTAAGGCATAAATTGTCAAAAGTGAAGAGGAGCTGACGACATTCTTGATAGTCATCAGACTCCTGATAAACCATCACACACGTCGTTGCCTGTCCGAGAAAATACTGTGATCTATGATTTTGTTTCCATAATTAGAATGAAGTATTTAAAGCATATGTTAGGGTTTTCTAATAAAAAAAGGGGCAGAACATCTTGAACTGATATGAAGGGAGTTTACTTTTCTTTTGACTCTCAAAACTTAGAATTCAATTTTCAACTCTTTGATTTGGTTGTGGAAATTTTCTCTTGAACTTAGAAGAGAATCAACTTCAGGCTTCATCATTTGTAAGTTTAATTACTTTGAATGATGAATATAATTGTTGCTATCCCTTTCTTTCTCATGTGGAACTAAAACCCACAACTAGGGTTGTAGGATCTATGATTAGTCCTTCATGCATTTAATATTTGGCTAGGGTTTGAGTGATTATGGGGACATCTTGATAATTCCTTTGTTATGATTGTTATCTATTGGTTACAAACAATAAATCCCACTTTATGTTGATTTGCTAGAACTGTGAAATAAACTAAAGGTAGCGAATTATCAACAAGGATTTGGGAAGGTTAAGCTCTCATCTAATGATTAATGTTGTAACAAGATTGATCAACTAGAGATAAAATTAGTATAAATAGAATGATTTCCTAAGTTTGAGAGAATTATGGAGTTCAAAATCTAAGTAGGTTGAGAAACACTTAGATGGACTGTCGAAACTAATAATTTGGTGTTTCCCACAAGTCATGAGAACCCAATACTATATTTATTATTTAATGGGGATTAATAATCGTAGTGATCACAACCCTAGTTCCTTTCTATCACTGATTTGAACTATTGAAATTTTAGTTTTGAGCTCTGAAGCAAGTTAAAACTTTAACATTTGTTTTATCATTAAAAACCCCCATTTTATCTTTTCGTATCATTTATTTGAATCCAACTTATAGCTATAGTTTCAAATTAGTTTAATTGCTACTCATATTTTTCCTCGTGGATTCGACCCAGACTCCAAAGTTGAGTAAATATATTAACGACGACTACCTTGCACTAAATTGACGTGTAAGTTAAGCGTTATCAGTAACTATTAGAGAGAGTACTGAGTTAGCTGCCTATAAGTTGTAGGATGTGGCTCATACATGGTTTAAGTAGTGAAAGGTAGATAGGGGGCCAGATGTAGGGCCTGTAGAATGGGAGAAGTTTGCTACTGTCATTTTAGATAGGTTCTTCCCATTAGAGTTGAGGGAGGCTAAGGTGTTAGAGTTCATCAATCTGAAGTAGGGAAATATAAGTGTGAATGAGTATTCCCTTAAGTTTACTCAGTTGGCCAGGTATGTCCCTCATGTGGTAGCTAATAATAGGTCTAAGATCAGCAAGTTCGTGTCGGTTGTATCTGATAGTGTGGGTAATAAATATAGGACCGCAAAGCTGATTAAGGAGATGGACTTAGCTAGGTTGATGGTCCATACTCATCAGATTGAGGAACAAAAGACTAAGGAGAAAGAGAGGGAAAACAAGAGGGCTAGAATAGGTACCTTTAGTTTTTCTCAGCCAAAGTCAGAAGGTGGTAATCATTCTCATTTTCGCCTAAAATATTTAGTCCCTTCTCCATCCTCATCAAGTTCTCCAGTCCCTAAATTTAGAAATAGTAATAGGGATAAGGCGCCAGGCTCTAAATCTCAGGGTAGTGTTAGCAGTGCTTGAACAAATTCTCTTTTCCAGAAATATAGCAGAAACCATCAGGGTAAGTGTAGAGCTAGATGTGATGTATGCTTTGGGTGTGCCAAGCTAGGCCATCGAATTTGGAAGTGTCGGGTAGTTGCTCAGAAAGGAAGAGATTTACGCCAGCAGGGCCAGTCTCATCAGTCATCGGCTCCAGCTGATCGCCCGAATCAGTAGAGCACCGCTTCCAGTGCTACTAGTGGTAAGCGTCAGAACAGGATTTATGCACTTTAGTACCGACAAGATTAGGAAAGTTCTCTTGACGTGGTTACTGGTACGTTGCAAGTCTTTCATTTACATGTTTATGCTTTATTAGATCTTGGAACATCTCTTTCTTTTGTAACCCCTTATTTAGCCATCAACTTCAGAGTTAGTCTCAAAATCTTAGTAGAGCCTTTCTCAGTGTCTACCCCAGTGGGTGAGTCTATCGTAGCTCAGTGGGTATACAGGAACTACACGGTTATAGTATCTCAGAAAGTTACTTTAGTAGACCTTGTAGAGTTAGAGATACGGACTTTAACGTCATTCTCGGCATGGATTGGATATATTCATGCTATGCTTCAGTGGATTGTAGAAGAAGAGTAGTTCATTTTCATTTTTTAAATGAACCAGTCCTTTAATGTGGGGTAGTACTACAGCGGTTAGGGGTCAGCTTGTTCCGTATCTTAGAGCGAGGAAAATAATATCCAAGGGGTGTATTTCTCATCTTGTCTGAGTAAAGGACTCTAATTTTGAGACTCTTAATCTTGAATCAGTTTCATTAGTGAGGGAATTTCCATATGTGTTCCCTGAAGATCTTCCCAAAGTTCCTCCTGAAAGAGAAATTAACTTTGGAATAGACCTTCTTCCAGATACTCAGCCCATCTCTATCTCGCCATACAAAATGGCTTTAGCTAAACTTAAAAAGTTGAAAGAACAGTTGAAAAACCTCTTAGAAAAAGGGTTCATTAAGCCCAACATATCTCCTTAGGGTGCACCAGTTCTTTTTGTGCATAAGAAAGTTCTCTTAGGATGTGCATCGACTACCGTCAGTTGAGCAAAGTGACAATCAAGAATAAATACCCACTTCCCAGAATTGATGACTTATTTGACCAACATCAGGGTGTCAGTAATTTCTCCAAGATATACCTCAGATCTGGCTCTCATTAGCTTAGAGTCAGAGAATGTGACATTCTGAAAATAGCTTTCAAAACCTGGTATGGTCACTTTGAGTTTCTATCATGTTTTTTGGCCTTACCAATGCCCCAGCAGCTTTTATGGACCTGATGAACCGAGTGTTCAAATAGTACTTAGACATGTTCGTCATAGTCTTCATAGATGATAACCTTGTCTATTCCCATAATGAAAATGATCATGCAGACCATCTCTGAATCATATTACAGACTCTTAGAGACCATTAGTTGTTTTCCAAATTTAGTAAGTGCGAGTTTTGGATAAGATTAGTAGCTTTACTTAGCCATATTATTTTTGGTGATGACATTGGAGTTGACCCTCAAAAGACCAAAGTTGTAAGAAACTAGCCTAGACCCATCTCTCCGTCAGATCTCAAGAGTTTCTTGGGTTTGGCCATCTATTACAGACATTTTGTCGAATTATTTTCATCTATTATGTCCCCTATGTCCAGATTGACTCAGAAAAAAGTCAAGTTTCAATGGTCAGATTGTGAGAAAAGTTTTCAGGAGTTAAAGACTCGACTCACTTCAATCCTAGTTTTGATATTACCTGATGGTTCGAAAGGGTTTATTATTTATTGTGAAGCTTTCAGAGTTGGTTTGGGTTGTGCTTTGATGCAGAGAGGTAAGCTCATATATTATACCTCTAGACAACTTAAGCCCCATGAAAATAATTACCCCATCTATAATCTTGAGATAGCAGTTGTGGTCTTTGCATTGAAAATTTAGAGGCATTATCTGTATGGAGTGCATGTTGATGTGTTCATGGATCACAAGAGCTTGCTGTATGTATTTTCATAGAGAGAGTTAAATTTTCATTAGAGAAGGTGGCTGGAATTGTTAAAAGATTATGACATAAGTGTTTTATATCATCTGGGCAAGGCCAATGTAGTGGCAGAAGCTCTTAATAGGTTGTCTATGGGTAGTGTGGCTCATGTTGAGAATGATAAGAAATAGTTAGTTCAGGAGGTTCATCATTTGGATAGATTAGGCATTCGTTTGGTTGACTTAGCTGAGGCTGGTGTTTGGGTGCAGAGTAGCTTGGAATCTTCTTTAGTTTTCAAGGTGAAAGAAAAGCAGGACAATAATCCCAGAGTAGTTAAGCTGAAGGATTTAGTCAGAGATCAGAAAGTAAAGGTTTTCTCCCAAGAGAGAGATAGTATGTTGCATTTCCAGGGTAGACTGTGTGTGCCGTGTGTAGATAATTTGAGCTAGTGAATTCTTGCATAAGAGCATGGTGTGCGTTACTTTATTCATCCAGGGGCCACTAAGATGTAGCATGATTTGCGGGAGGTCAATTGGTGGAGTGGGATAAAGAGACACATTGCGGAGTTTGTAGCTAAATGCTATACTTGTCAATAGGTTAAGATTGAGAATCAAAAGCCCAGTGGGTCTATGCAGGAGTTCAGTAGTCCCACTTGGAAGTGGGAGGAAGTGAACATGGATTTTGTGATAGGTTTGCCTCGTACTCATCGTCAGCATGATTTGATCTGGGTTATTGTAGACAGGATGACCAAATCAGCCCATTTTTTGCCTGTCCATACTTCTTATTCAGCCGAAGATCATTCTAAGCTCTATAATAGAGAATTGGTTAGGTAGCAAGGTGTTCCGCTATCTATCCTCTCAGATAGAGGTACTAAATTTACCTCTCATTTTTGGCAAGCTTTCTCGAAGGGTCTTGGTACCCAAGCTCACCTCAGTACAACCTTTCACCCTTAGACAGATGGTTAGGCAGAGAGGACAATTCATACCCTTAAAGATATGTTGAGAGCGTGTGCCATTGACTTTAAGGGCAGTTGGGATGACCACTTGTCTTTGATTGAATTGGCGTATAATAACAGCTACCATTCTAGCATCCATATGGCCCTATTTGAAGCTCTACATGGGAGGATATGTAGATCTCCTATTGTTTGATTTAAGGTAGGTAAGGCTGTGTTGATAGGACCAGATTTAGTGTTTGGTACTTTGGAGAAAGTTCAGTTGATCAAGGAGAAGCTTAAGACAGCCCATAGCTGACAAAAATCTTATGCAGATATGAGGAGAAGGGATCTTGAATTTGAGATTGGTGATTTGGCGTATTTGAAAATCTCTCCCATGAAGGGGGTGAAGAGGTTAGGCAAAAAGGGAAGCTCAGTCTCCGATATGTAGCCCCTTTCAGGATCTTGAGTCATTTTAGGAAAGTAACGTATGAGCTTAAATTGCCTGCATATCTGGCATCAATGCATCCAGTGTTCAATGTTTCTTCATTAAAGAGGTGTATTAGTGATCTAACAGTCGTTCCTTTAGAAAACATAGATATTCAGAACGGCCTTTCTTACGAAGAACTTCTAGTTGAGATCTTAGATCACCGGATTCGCAGACTGAGGAACAAAGAAGTTCCCTTGGACAAAGTTCTTTGGAGAAATCAGTCCGTCGAGGGAGCTACTTAGGAAGCAGAAGCAAACATGCGTACCAAATACCCTCACCTCTTCTTCGCAAACTTAAACTCAGCTCAAGGTAACGGTTTTCCTTAGATTATCTCTTTTCCATTCTCAGTTCCAGCCATATAATCATGTTTATGGCATTGAATGCATCCATGAATCAGTTTAGTTAGTCACCATATTGCAGATTCAATCATGTAACCATGTTACCAGTTATGCATAGTCAGCAAGTAATCTCAGTACCTCAGTATTCTCAGCTTATTCAGTCTCATTCGATGATAAATGTTCCCAATAGAGAGATATTGTAATGCCCCATATATTTTCTAAGTTCAGACCAGCTCCTAGTACAAGTATAAGAGGCTTAGCACCTGAAAATTTAGCTAAGTGTTGGGAACTTAGCGTAAGTTTTAGCCTCCTAACTTTGATCATCCTCAAAAATGACTTTCCCGAGACGTAAGTTTATAAGTTGATTTATGTTCAGGGGGATAATTAGCATGTCTCAGGTAAGTTTAGGATTTTTTGGATGGGGTTTGGATCATGTTTGAATTTCCAAAATAGCATGTCGCCGCGATTCCATCGAGTCACGGTGACTATAACGATGGAAGGGCCATCGCATCGCGGTGAGCAGTAAATCAGCAATTGTCTAATTCCAATAAGCCACAGCAATTCCACCACATCGCGTTGGAAATTGCAATGGAAGCCTCACCGAGTTGCGGTGAAGGCCAAATCAGTAGTTGTCAAAATTCAGTAACTCACAACTATTGCCCCGCATCACGGTGCATATAGCGATGGGGTATTCACCGTGTCGTGGTGAACATTAAATTTGGGTTCCAGATGTTGAATTAAAATTTCCAAGGGGCATTTAAGTCCTTTCCCTTCACCTTATTTAGTCAAAACACGGGATTAAGTCCCTCAAAATCATAATTGGTCACCTTTTCCTCAAATTCTATCAAATTAAAATCATTCTCTCTCAAGAACGAACCCTAGCCCCTTCAAAATTCAAGGTCAAATCTTCAAGAAAACACCAATAAACCTCTTAAATTCATCAATCCAAGTATGTTAAATATTCATCCATAGTCCCCTTCCACCCATAGAGTCCAAAAATCTAATTTTAAATTTAAAGTTGTGATTTTTACAAGCTATTGTGATTTTCACCATCAATCCCCATGAATCTTGATTCTATACCATGTTTACATGAAATTATTGTTGTTATTAAATTCCACATATTTGAATAATTTTGTTCACTGATTTAAACCATAATTAGTGTTGTTGATATTGAAAACATGCTATTACTACAAGCTTTAAACTATTTCCATGCTTAGCTTAAACCACGAATATCAAGTGTTAGATGAAATGCCTACAAGAATGAATTTTAAATAAATACTTTTACATTATGTCCTCAAAGTTTTAGTACTATTTTGCTATTATTGCTATCGAGTCCTGGGGGTTATGAATACCTAAAAACATAATTGTTTACTTAGTCTCGATATCTTCATAATAGTTTAAGATATGTTATGAGCATTATCAGTTCAGTCAGTTATCATAATTAGTTAAATATAGAATAGTTCAGTATCCCGAGTCAATTCAGTTGGGAATAGGATTTAGCACTGAGCGAGTATAGAGATAGTGGCTTACCCATCAGTTAGGTAGAGTCGTTAGTAGCAGTCCCTATACTCCAGAACTACATATTCAGCGTAGGATATGAGGATTCACCCGTCAGTTCAGGTTTAACTACCTCTTAAGGGTCACCCGTCAGTTTAGGCTAGACACCCTTAGTCCTTCAGGATAACATATTAGTGGATCCACACAGCTAATGTTAGAACCCATGGAACGGTACTAACACCCTTCTAACTGGGGTCACAGGTTGGACCCCAATTTGCTTATTGGGGCATGTCGATTAAATAATAGCTCCCACTGTCTCAGTCTAGTAATCAGGTTAGTAATTCAGTTTCAGTTTTGGTTGACCATAGCATATAGATATAAGTGATTCATTTGATTGCATTCAGTATTTTAGTTTACAGATTATATTGAGAACATGTTCTATGCTTGCTCATGCATTCTCAATATTTACAGATTTCATGCATTCTCAGTCTCTGCAAATTTCATGCATTCTATTCAGTACTTCATGCTATACATTCAGTTAGTTATTACTTATGCACATGAACCCATGCATATCAGCCTAACCTTATTTAGCATACCATTACATTAAAAGTACTAATCGCATACTCATTTCTTGCGCTATGATGTCTAATATCATAGGTTCGGATGCTTAGTTCCCTAATCGTGCATAGACATACCATTTTATCAGGTGCAATAGTAGTGAGTCCTCATGCTTTAAGGACATGGTTTCTTTACCTCAGCTTACTTTATCAGTTTCAATATTTTCTATTCAATCGGAGTTAGTTTAGGGTTTGTCCCATCAGCTCCACAGTCAGTCAGTAGAGGCTTTTCAGATTAGTACAGACAATTATACAGTCCTCTATTTTTCGATTGTTATTATCAGCCATTTTATCAGTATTTTTAGTATTGTTTTACAACATTATTAGAACTATTATTTAAAATATTATGGCATTCCTCAGTTAGATTCTGCATATGATATTTTATTGTCAGTTTTACTTAGTGCTCATAGTAGGTACCAGCTCATGGGTTAGCTTGTGGTCTCTTGGGACTGTAAGCACCATGTGGTGCCCAGGGTGTAGTCTCGAAGCATTACATATAAAGTATCTAAAAATTGAAAACAAGATAATGCATATGAAGGAATATTAAATAAGATAGATTTAAGCATCGCTTCTTTCCCCGCAAGGCTTAAAAAATTATTTTTCCACTCTTTTATCTTCATATTCAATCTATCTTTTATGACCTTTAACATTTTTTCATCGATCTTCCAACTACCACAGGTAACTCAAGATATACCATAAATGATTTTTACAAAGTTTTCCTAACTCCCCAATAATCTCATCTATATCTATATCAGAGGTATTTTTACTAAAGAAGACTGTCAATTTTTCAAAGTTCACTTTCTAACCCGAGTATTCTTTATAAATTCTTGAAGTTTTAGCAATATTTGAAGCATTTTGAAGTTGTGCATTACAAAAGACAAAGGAATCATCTGCAAAAAAATAAGTGATTAACGAGTAGGTCCCCTTTTAACTAAACTTAAGCCATGAATATCTCGCATAACTCCGTTTGATTTAGAAGTCTAGAGAGGCGCTCTGCAAATAATAGAAGAGATATGGAGAAAGAGGATCTCCTTTCCTTAGTCCCCTAGTAGGTATAACTTCCCCATCTATATACCCATTAATATTAAACTTATAATTTGCAGTGGTGCTACATTGCATAATCCATTTAATAAGTTTTTCAAGAAATCCCATTTTAAGAAATATTTTATGCACGTAATTCCACTCCACTAAATCATAAGCTTTAGCCATGGCTAGTTTTAGAGCCATATACTTTAGCTTTCCTTGTCTTTTATTTTTCTGAAGGTGAATGAATTCATCACAAGCACCATGCTATATATTATTTGTCTTGTTACCGATAAAAGTAGATCAGTTTAGAGAGATAATATTGGGCAAATAATCTTTAAGCCTCGTGACTATGATTTTAGCAATAATTTTATACATTGTAGAGTAAGAACTTATGATCCTGAATTGACTAATATTACTAGGATTTTTTACTTTAGGAATAAACGTTAAAGGGACCTGGTTCCAAAAGGAGGCAAATATCCTAAACAAAAAAAACTAGTTACAACTTTACAGAAATTACTCGATAGATTGTTCCAATATTTTTGAAAGAAAAAATGGGTCATGCCATCTATTCGTGGAGCTTTTAAAGGGTGCATATCAAAAGTAGCAATTCTTATTTCATCATAAGTGACCTCTCTAATAAGTATATCATTAACAGAATTATCTATTAGCATAGGGATTAAATTTAGGATGGGATCCAAGTTAGATCGTCTAGACGTAGTGAATAAATTTTTATAATATCTTGCCACTTTATTCACAATATCACTATGCTCAGAGACCCAATGACCATCGTCTAATTGAAGCCCCTTAATATTGTTACACTTTTGCCTCTGGACAATTTTTATACGAAGAAAAAGGTTTTTATCGCCTTCTTGTAATCATAATGCTCTGGATTTTTGTTTCCAATAGGCTTCTTCATCCTTATAAGCATATATTAATTCTTTTCGGAGCAACTTCATCTTATTGAGATAAAAAAATACTAGGATTACTCTTAAGATCGTTGATTCTATCCTTAATGCCTTGAATCTTTTTCTTTTGAGTTTTCCTTCCCCCTCGAAGACAAGCTAGTAAAGCGTTTCGACAATTTTTTATTTTGAAGCTAACTTTTGATTTTTTACTCCCTCCCACCTGTTTATTCCAAGAGTGCATAACTGTGGTGTTCGCTTCTTTTTTTTTCTCTCCAACTTTTATCAAAATAAAACCTCTTCTTTTTTTCCTTAAACTCATCCATTGTATTTATAAGCAAAACAATATGATCAGAGGACTCTATTTTTAGGTGATGGATATTGGCAAGGTTAAATTCTAATCTCCATTCTGGAAAACTAATAGCTCTATCTAGTCTCTCTTGAATAACACCATCATTTTTTCTAAAGCACAACCATGTCCAAGGTTTTTCTTTAAAGCCTAAATCTATCGCTTCTATATCCCAAAAAAAAATTCTTATAATCTCTAAAGGACAAATTATCTCTAATTTAACCACCTACATTTTCAGAGTGGTCAATAATATCATTGAAATCTTCTGCCATTACCCAAATTGTACCCCGATTATTCAATTTTCAAATAAGTTCTTGTAATTGAGTTCTATGAATAGTCTTATCGATACTTAAGTAAATGAAATATACCAATATTAGTAGTCCACTAAGTGACGTATGCATGTTTTAATATAAAAAGAAGTTGAATGAGATTGACATAACTGAGTATCATTATTCCAAAGTAAGAATAAAACTCCATAAAACTCCAATAGGAACCATAGTAATAATGTTCGCCATAGTAAGTTGCTTTTAAACTCATACTAGCACTTTTTCTTAATTTTTACTTGTTGACACCAAATTTGGCTCACTCTTTTTCCTTTAATTACTTTTTTTATTCTTCTTAGTACTAAGAAATTTTTTGAAAACAAATTCATACTTTAATTTCAATAAATGCTTTGAAAAATTGAAATAAAAAGGTTATTGTTTTTTTTCTATCACATTTTGAATATTCTATTAAAATATAATTAGTGATTTAATTTCAAGAATAACAAACATATTCTTGATACTCACATTCATATTTTTTCATATAATTATTTTCATACTATTATATATATAAATATATATATATATATATACACACACATCTTTAAGTTAAAAAATTATTATATTGTAATACATTCAATTTATATATACATATATTAAACTAATTTTAGGACAATAGAGGCATGATAAAATTAATTTTAAGTGAGAAAGAGAATATTTGGATCAAATATAATTCAATTCTAATTTTATTTACTCAAGCCCAATCCATTTATCAATTTTTCGATAAAAGAGACCCAATTTTGCTCCAAACCCAGTCATTAAAACTACTCCATCCAACTCTAAATCCAAGTCATCAATCTTTGTCATATCTTTCCAACCAATCACATCTCGTCACGTCACTCAGCTAACAAATACAAACTCATCTCTACCACTTTAAATCTTTTGATCCAAGGGCTACAAGATTTCCAACTTTAAATATTATATATATATTATTTCTATATTAAATTTAAATCGTACGATCAAACGATGGAACGGCTTGAATTTAATCAAAAACACCAAGCACAAAGGCAGTCTTTCTCTCTTCCCAAGCCAATTTACGGTTTTTTCCTTTCCCCACTAGAAGCATCAGATCTTTCCCTTCCTCTTTTCCCAAATCAACAACAAACTACCTTTCTTCTTTTCTCCTCCTCTGTCTTCTCCACCATCACTAAATGAGAAACCATAGCCGCGTCAGCTCTGCCACCACCTGCCACACCTACAAAGATTCTTTCTATCTCATCCATTCCAGATCGTGAATCAACAAATCAGCGAAAATCAGACCCAAATCGGTGCTTCAATGGAAATTTGATTTCAAATCCGCATTAAAGACACAAAATTGTCCAAACTCGCGATATGAGTTGTCGCTTTCAATTTTTAAATTTCAATTACCTCCTTTTTGGGTAGGCTGTTGGTTTCTTTAAATTCTTAATTTTAAATCCGAATTTTGAAGTCCGAATTTGCCTATAAATATAGGTGTTTTGTACTCCTCAAAGAGTAAATTGGAGATGGATAAAGTTTAGACCACATTCACAAAAAAATCACAAGGAAAGTTACAAAAATTTCTGGGTTCTTCTCTTATTTTCGGTGTGAATTCGAGTCTTGAAATTTAAATTTTAGTGGCCGAAAAGATTTTTGATGTTGGAGCTTCGATTTACTGCCTAACAAAAGGTGCGAGGTGCGAACCCCTCCTTATTTAACTTTTGATCGCCTCTTCTTTATCTACTCTTACTTTATGAATGTGTGATTTTTCTTTTTTCATGTTGTTGCTGCTGTTCTTTTGACTCTGTGGGTGATACGTAATTTTGCTGCCCAAAACGATTCTTGTGCTTAAACATATAAGTTTGTTAAATATGCGTAATTTGCAGGCCTATTTTGTGTAGTGTTGTTGTCCACTTTTCTACAAATCTAGTTTAAGAGAGCAATTCTGTTTGATTATCCTTTTTCAAAATATGATTGTTATGTTCAGAACTGTGATATGTGAAAATAATTTTATTTGCATCTCTTCTGTTTTGTCTGTCTTGGCAAATACGTGATTTATTATGATTTTCAAGATTATGCGCAAATCATCTTGCCTTACCCCGTCTCATGTGTTTCCTTTTGGTTTAAGATTTCTTTTAAAGTTTGAATCAATCTTTGTCTATAAAAGCATGTCGAAAGCTTTGATTTAGAGTGTTCTCGAAATGAACTAGTAGCTTTAAATTTTTGTCTTGTTTACCTTTGCAGTATGCTGAATAGTTTATTGCATCTTGTGTGGAATTTTTGTATTAAGTATCATACGTATTAGACTTCTAAAAGTGGTTGACTGGTTTTGTGTGTGTGCGCGCGACTCTTTGAGAAGAAATTAAGTGTACGCATGAACATATTGGGGCTGATAAGATTTTTTTACTTACCAATATATTTGAAAGTACCAAAGTATCATCCAATTAGAGTTTCCTTCCATTTGTAGTTTCATTGTTGAAAGGTCATGATGTTAGTATGCTTAGAAAGAGTAATCAGTTAGTTTGTGGCTTGTCCAAATTAGCATTTTTCTTAAGAAATAGGTTAACCTTTATCTAGTTGTAGTCTCGTTTTTGCCTTAAGGGGCGACTTTCGTGAAGTATTATGTCCATGGAATTTAAAACACATGCTTTTGTTTAATGAGATGCTCTTATTCAAAATATATTCTCCCTTAATTTGTATTTTCACATCAATTTCTTATTTGATCAATTACTAATTCTTAATATTTTCTTTGTTTCATGTGAATTCGGGAGTCGAAGTTTCTGTTGAAACTCATTTTGACCCAAAGATCGGGTCAATGGCTAATAGGAATACACAAAGAGCTCGGGGTCTAAATCTCTAGGAGCCGATTTGCTTCCATAGGAATTGATAGTATCCTGTCCTTTACCTTCCTCATGACTTTCTTATTCGCATTTGTTTCATTAGCTTTGTGCCATTTTGATCATGTATTTTATGTGGCTTTTGATTGACATTGACAACTTGCTTTACTTTTTTTAGTTTTGTTTTAACTTTTGAATAATCTAAAATTGATTTTATTCGGCCAATTTCATATTTATTTGATACCCATAAATGTAATAATGGTACATGGTTAACCACCGAATTTGACAACTTTAACCTACAAATCGATCTTTTAGAAAAAAAAATGGCAAACTTTGTTTTTTTTTTTATCAATCTGAGATGGAAATACACTTTTGGACTTGAAATAAAATGTTAGTTATAGTCCTTGTTTTACAACACATAAATTAACGACTTTTAACCCTTTCAACTAAATCACTATAAATAGGTTTCAATTAGTTAATTGTTTAGATTTGCAAGTTGCTCATTGATCGAATTCGATTTTCTATGTAACTTACATGCTTACTACAAACCATATTTATTTCTCAACTCTATTCCACATTTTCAAATAAAGCTAAAAAAAAGAACACAAGGTACACGTAAATACACATTGTCATAAATGAAATATTGTTATTGCCACTTTTACTTATTTATCTTCTTAAATATTGAAATTATTTTTCTTAATATCATTATTTACACTAATTAGATAGCTGTATGTGAATATTTTTATTACTTTTTTTTCTAGTTTCAAATACTATTTTTTAATTTTTCTTTTATAAATAACTGAACAATTGCATGATTTCTTATATTACTCAAAACTAACACGCTATGTATCTTGATGTTTTATAAGTTTTTATTTTTGCAAGAAATGCATTTGTATAAATTTAATTTTGAAATGAATAATTCCTTATATTTTTGGGATGTGTATTTATAAACAACCCAATTTTTGCATACTCTAAAAATGATATTTTCTTTTACTGCCATAAATGATTTCTTCACGCGCTTAACTTTATATACTATTAAACTTTATATTATTGTAAAAATCATAAGATATTTAAATTTTTAGTATAACAAAATACTAATGTTAACTCCCGTGCTTCACTTCATATTTTTAAAATATGTATGTGTATTTTGACAATAAATTACGTTACTTTTCGTATATTGAAAGTATGTGTTTATGTACCTTACACGTTTTCTTTAAATTTGATAATATGTGTAGTTAACACCATTAGCAAATAACGAGGTAAATGTTTTCCAAATATTTTTCTAAAACTAAGTTTAAGGACTATCTTCGGATAGGATTTGAGGGGTGCCTAATACCTCCCCCTTGAGTAACCAAAACCCTTACTTAGAATCTCACCGATTTTCACAGATTAAAAATAGAGTTTTCACATTATAAAAAAAGTTTTTCCTAATTTTTCCTTAAAAGTTAGGTGGCAACTCAAAACAAAACAAGCTAATAATTTTTTATAAAACGAGAAAGAGTCATTACGGCCGCCATGCATTGCGGACTATTTCGGCCAGTCCGAAAATTGGCGTGACATTAAGTTCATTCAAGAATATCATGCTCGGGCGGTGGAAATGTGATGTTTTCTTCAGAAATAGAATTTTCAAGGCGCCCCCACTCTTCAACAATTCCATACCAACGTCTTCATTTAAATGAGGAAAGCCATTTAGGGTTGGCTTCCTGATCTACCTCATTTTTCTGTTTTTTGCCTTATATGTAGTCAATCTAATTACCTTCTCCTTTTCAATTCTCTCCCAGATTTTGTATGCACAAATTAGTAACCATAACATCCACCAAATTATCATCTAACACATTCAAATCCATGGTTTCTTTCCCTTCTTTTAACATATTAGCTTTAGCCAATCTTTTTTGGTTTTTCCTACTCCCTTCTATCTTTCCATATGATTTACTTTGCTTAGAAAAATCTGATTTAAAACCTTGAGAATGTCCTATTTCTTTATCTATTTTCCAGATGATTTTGCCTTACTGCTACTCTCACTGATAAAAGATACCTGGTTTTTTGCATTCTCCACATCTGACATCTTGTGGTTTTGTGATATGCCATAGAAATATAGCATTTTTTACGCTTAAAACTATGAAAATCTGTAAGTTTCTTAGGTTGTTTTGTTAGATATGATGTATTTTGGATATGTTTTGAATGAAATTAGGTTTTGGATCCTAAATGGAAGGAAAAGATAAAACATACAGTTTTGGCTACTTACTTGGACAATTTCAGACGTATGTGGCACTTACTAGGTGTATGTGAACAATGTATGCACCAGAACTTAAAGTTCAGAGGCTTGGTTGCAGGAATTTGGAGACTCTGTCACTTAATAAGGACACATAAAATTTGTATATAGCATATATGGTCCTTATGTGTTTAAATTATGTGTCAGAGTTGGAGATCCAAAGAGTTGCAGGATCTGGAAAAGTTCTGGAACTTACCTGGGTCCACATATGAACTATATATTGTCCATATGGGCGATATGTGGCCCAAGTAAGTGGTCACCTACTCCATTTTTCCTTTTTTGCCCGAGCTTTGATTTTTAGGGTTTCCTGATGTACGATAAATATCTTTTGTGTTTTTAGTAGAAATTATGCACTTTGACGTGTTTTTACACTCTTTAACATATTATGATCCTTGAATTCTTGTATAGGTGATTTTGGTTGATAATTCAGTTTTTGACTTTGGGTTTTGATCATTGATTATTGTGTTGTTACTTTAATGTTTTCTATCAGGAAATTCATTGGTAGTTTCACAAGTATGAGTTTCTAAAACCCTTAGCTAGGGTTGTGGAAATTCTAGTAGATTGATGAAGTAGATGAAGTGTGAAGTTGTTCTAAACCAGTTCCCATGCATGTATTGTATTATCTTTGATTTAGTAGTTGTCTTAGCAGTTGCAAATGCTAAGATCCCGCCTAGATATCCCTATTCACTCTAAAATAGGAGTAGTGACTAGGAAAATATAATGATAATAGTAATTTAGAGTTAATTGCTGAAACAAGCTTACTAGTATTATCTATTTAAGCCAATTAGTTTCATCTAATAACTTGAGACCCACAAGGTGATAGTTTACTGTGATCTAGGATAAGAGTTAGTAGAGCGACACTCTGAGACTCGAAAGGTAAAGGGTGAAATTCATCAATGAGTCCATAAGATAGTTAATGGTACATAACTTATCATATTATGCATGCAAGGTACTAGGTTGGTTCAGTTGAGTACGACAAACCTATGAATTCGAGATGCTGGGGGAACACAATCCTCGTGTTCTTATCCGATTGATTTTAACCAAAATCAACAATTAGTTACTTACAGTTACTTTAAACTACAAACCCCTTTAGTTACTTTCCATACTTACCCATTGATTATGACCGCTTTAGCCTCAATTTGGAGGTGTAGTATGGGTATGGATCAAAATTTTAGCATTGTTACCTAGGACTACGGTGTTGAGTAGATTGAAGTTATTGAAGTTTGCGGGTTTCATTTGTTGTTCTTAGTTGGGTATACGTCAGTGTATGCCTAGCACTGGGAGTCATGGAAATATCTTACTCCCTTTGAATTTGAATCCAGAGAGTATCCTACAGCCAATGAGTAGGATGACAAATCCTAAGAGAAATGACATTCTTGAAGGGGTTCGTAATGGTACACACTAGGTGCCTCCCCTTTCTCAACACGGAGTTCAGGATATTATTAATTGGGAAAGTAAGGAGTTGTTAGCACAAGATGCTAATGAGAGGAGGGAAAATGCTCAGTATAGAGCACGTGAGGTAAATCTAGTTGAGTAAAGATAGGAAATAGATCGATGAGCAACACTCAGTGGTAATCAAAATAGAGTTAAAGGTGGCTAAGCTCAAGTAATCCTAGCGTACCAGTGCTTACAGCCATATAAAGATAATGATTAGGACTTGGGATACATTGAGCTAATAAAAATAGGAGTTATTGTTCCTCCTATTTTTCCCCAAGGTGTTAATTTTGATATAACTAGTGCCATGATCCATCTCTTAAACTTGAAGGGTGTATTTGTGGGTTTCCCTATTGATGACATAAATATGCATCTTGCGAATTTCATTAGGATCTGCAATTCTTATACAAATCCAGGGGTAAATCAGGAGGTGCTTAGATTGAGTTGTTCCCTTTCTCACTAACACAATAAGAATATTTATGGTTAGGGGTATTTCCAAGAGCATCTATCACCACATGAATGATATGCACATGCAATTCTTGAACTGATTAATTCTCTATCCAGGATGTTGCAACTTAAGGATGAGATTTATAATTTCAAGCAGCTGTAATTTGAGTCTATGTACGAGGGTTGGTTCAAGTTTAAGAAGAAGTTGAGTATGGTGCCTAACCATCGGATTTCACAAATGAACTTATTGGAGATATTCTATAGAGCCCTAGCCATCAGTTCTAGAGCCATGGCAAACACAATCTCTGGAGGATTTAGTATGAGACTATTCTTGGAAGTGGCTTCTGACATTCTAGACCAGATATCTCTCACTATGGGTGGAAAAATTGGGACGCAGAAAAGGGTTTTGGCACTTATTCTATTGGTTCCTTCAGTGACTAGAGAGTAGATAATGATTCTGTGGTGCAAGAGATTGCACTATTGAGAATTGGTCTTGGGTTACTGGCTAAGAAATTTGTAGCAGTGTATTCTGAAAAGGTGAACGCAGTTAGAACACAGGGTGCATCTTCTAGAGCTTATAAGTCTGAATTAGAAGATGAGGCTAAGTATTTGGACTATTAGCTAGCGGGTTTCCGAGCCCAAGGGCAAGGAAACCGAGGTCGGAACTACTATAGTGATAGATACAGAGATCACAGTAGGGAGAGAGATGGTGATTGGCGTAGAAGGGATGACTATAAAGAGAATGGAAACAGTTATATTCCACCAGGTAGTCGTGATATAGAATTAAGAATAGAAGAGAAGCTAACCAAACTGGTGAAAGGAGAAGAAATTTGGGAGGCTAGACTTAAGGAAATCAAAGAATATATCTTAGGATTTATGCAAAAGGTCGAGTCTTATGTAATTGCTATCAAGCAGTTAGAGCACCAGTTTGGGCAGATATCAGCCACTTTAAATCAGAAATAGCTAAGGACCCTTCCAATTAACACTGTTAAAAATCTAAAAAATGATGGTCATGTTCTAGTTATTACCACAAGGAGTGGTATAACTACTATGGATCCCCCTTTACCTATTGTAGAGGTGCCAAGGAATGATAAGGTTGTTGTTGATGAGATATTTATAGTAAAGTCAGAAAAGCCAATAGGTGGTGAACGTAAAATTAATGAGGATAAAGTTATGGGTGAGGTAAATGAGCCAGTAATAAAATCGATCTCATGACCATCCCCACCTATTTCTCAATGGTTGAAAAATAGAAAGAGGAAAGGAAGTTCAAGAAGTTTATTAATATGCTATAAGAATTGGGCTTATACATCCCTCTCCTTTAAATATTGGAGCAAATACTTGGGTATGCCAGGTTTATGAAAGAGTTAGTGAACACGAAACGGACTGTAAGTTTTGAGGACGTGAGTGGACTGCACCATTATAGTGCAGTTAATTCTAGATCTCTAGACCAGAAAATGGGTGATCCCCATGCGTTCACGATTCCATGTACTATTGGGACCTCTTAATTTTCCAGAGCTCTATGTAACTTAGTCCCCAAAATAAATTTGATATCGTTGGCCTTGTTCAGACAATTGGGTTTGAGCCCTCCCGAGCCAGCTACTATGCGATTATTGAGGGGTGACTGCACTGTTAAGAAGCCCGTGGGCATTTCATTTGATGTGATGGCAAGAGTTGATCACCTTATTTTTCCAGCTGATTTCTTAGTTTTGGATTGTGAGGTTGTTTTTGAGATGCCAATAATTTTAGGAAGAGCAATGGTTAACATATAAAAGAGGGAACTCAAATTCAAAGTCCACAAGGAAGAATTCATATATTCAATGTTGAAAGAATAATGAAGAAGTCGTTTGACATGCAAGTGGTGTCGATCATTGATTGTATTGATGGCCCAAGAAAGTACTCTTTTGGGGTATCTTGATGTATTTTGAGTAGTCAAAATACCTACGTCATCCCACGACATTAAATGAAGCGCTACATGGGAGGCAACCTATGGTCTTGTTGGTGAAGTCTGAGTAACCAACATAGCTACGATGTGCCGCAATGTTAAATAAAGTGCTGGGTGGGGGCAACCCACTATTGTAGTGTTCACTTTGTTTGTTTTGTTTTTGTAGGTTTATAGCCTATGGTCTGACTCGAAATGAGATAAAATGCTACATTCATAGTTTTCCAGGTAAAGGGACTTTGTGACCAACTCATCAGGTCACAAGTCTCATGTAGTCCAGGTAATTTGTTCTTAACTTCAGAAAAATGAAATTTTAAGAAGTTTTTGGGAGATATTTCAAGACTTTTACCTACAAAATTACTTACAAGGTCAAAAACACTAGTTTCATACCCATAAGTAGCAGAGTAAATAGAGAAATAAAAAGTATTGAGAGCAAGGAAATTGTCCAAAAAGATGGGCCCACGTACAGTCCCAGCATGCGGACCATATGTACTACATACAGCCTATATCTGGGTCCCGTATGTAGGTGTTGTAAGTGGGTACCTGTGGTCTCCCCAATTCTTAAATAGACCCTACCCTTCCCCCCCCCCCCCCACGCTATTTAAGCCTTGTTTTACCTATTTTTAACATAGCAACTCCTCAAAATTCATCTTTTCTCTTAAAATCTCAAGTTCCATCTCAAAGTGGAATCTGTTCAGACTTAGAAAAAGTTTAAACTGGCACTTGTTTGTGGTACCAACTTGTCTGAAATTGCTATACACATGTCCCAACTTTGAGTTTACTTCACTTCTTTATAGTACACTTTTGGTTTTCATCTAAAAGGTAATGTTTTTGTCTCCTACTCGCAATACTTTATGTTAAAATTAAAAACAAGTAGTTGGTATGTTATTTTCATGCAATATATAATGTGATCAATAAAATTGTTAGTTAGGAGCCTTGAACTAACCTAAAATCTTAATGTAGGGATAGGTTCTTCGACTAAATCCTAAAATTATGCCCTAAACAAAAGTGGTACTTGAAGAAGTAGAAGAATATTAAAAGTTTGGCATGTTAGTTGGTGCAGATAAATATAATTCTTAATGCATGTATGTAAATTGGACTCATTGGAACTAGATTCAAGTATAGGGATGTGAAAATTAAAGGAAAAATTGAAGTTGTCAAATTTAGAATTTTTCTTTGAATTTTGCAGTCCCTCATTCTCTATTAGAAACTAACACTTGGTTTTTCAGGTACATATGGCACCTAAAGCTTCAAAGAAGAAGGTTTCTTTATTGAGTAGATGGGATGAGTCCCCCAAGCCTAGTGGCTTGATGAGGAGTACCCCATTATACAACTTAGAACAGCTGCGGTTGGGGCGACATGCTGAGTGACTAGGAGCCAGGTGCATAAAGTAGCTGAGACTATTATTTTTGGCACTATGGGTGTGAAGATGCTTGATGATTCACAATAGGGAAGAAGGCCAGCCTTTACTCGACCTGGATCTCAAATTGAGGCCATTTAAAAGTCCAGGCTACCCAGGCAACTCTAGCACAGTCAAGGATGAAGTCGGACTGGAGATCACCCCTACACTTTCCTCTACGTGGTGATGATGATGATGAGGCAGATTTGAATCCAGTTCCACAAGTTGATACACAGGACCCCTAGTCTGAGAAGAGGTCATAGGATGAGTCTGAGGCTATAGTTCAGGAGGAGGCATCAACATTACCCCGGTCTAAGACGGGTATCATAGTTCATGTATAGCAACATGAGGTGATACTCAAGGTATAGAGGCACCAACATAGCAGGTTCAGAGCTTTGTCCTTACACATGTCTCAGAAGGACCTCTTGAGGAAGTAAACCTCAGATAGTGTGTGGGGGACTTAGAATGATATTTGATAAAAATAGTTATATCCAGGAGACTGGCCAGCCCAAGAGTCATTTATGAGTGTAGGATTGAGCTATTTGGGTTGAGTATAGCACCTCAGTTGCGGGATGGTTTTGATCATTATCGGTTGAAGTGGATGACTAGACCACTCATTTCATACAGCCCGCCTTTGGTGAGGGAATTCTATGTATCATATTGTGCCACAGTATCTTTGACTATGCCCAAGAGGGCTATTTTGAGACATGTTGAGCATCTACAGCTTAAGCAGACCCTTATGAGAAGGGTTATGGTTGATATTTTTGTGGAAGCTATTTACCTAGTTCTATTTGGACCAGACTAGCTACACTAGCTTCCATAGCAGAGTGTGACTATAAACTGAGAGTTTCAAGAGATAGACATATTATGTAGGATGCTGAGCGTAGGCAGGAGAGATTTAAGATGGAAAAGTGGATCTCTAGCCTACATTTAACCTTTGGTAAATGAGGCCCATTAGATCAAGGAACAGGGCACAACAAAGAAGGCAACACTGATATTTACTGCTAAATTTTGGTGTTCATCAGGTATAGAATATGTTTGATTTCTTCAAATAATGTATTGACTTAGAAGAGAGATGCTCTAATTTTTAGTATGATAGTCGGGTATGATATTGACTTTACAGCCATCATTTGGCACGAGGATCATGAGAGAGTCTTTAGGGAGACGACGACTCTGCCATTCCCTTGTTTTATTTAGAGATTGTGTGATGATAATGGTGTACCAGAGATACCAGGAGCTGATGAGAGAGTACAAGTGAAAATCATGGCACAAAAAAAGATGATGAAGGATCCGGCAGGTCCGGTCCTTCACAGGAGATCTCTTGAGCATGCCACGGTACCTTATGCCCAAATTGAGGGCCCTTTAGTTTTCGAAAAGCCTAGTGATGTACAAATAAAGGATGTAGAAGTAGAGAGAGGCTCCTGAGGTAAGTACATAGGTTGAGGGAACCTAGCGATATCCACATCATCCCTGACTTTCACCTCAAAGTTGGTTGGTGCATCTTCAAGGCCCAATCACCCATCCACTCAGGACCAGACGTGGACAGCTCATGATGTTAGTTTTTTTTGCATTCTTGCAGAGCTTAGTGGACAGCCAGAGCGCCACTACCAAATGACTAGAGAATGTCAACATAGAGATGGCAACTTTGTATGAGAAGATCCAGCCATGGGTCCAAAAAGACTAAAGGCAGCGGAGGCTAGATGGGAGTCTGCACATACAGCTACTATGTCATAACTACATATTAATCTATATGTGGGTATTGATACTTTTGAGAGATGTGTGGAAGATAAATTCATAATGATTGAGGCACCGAATCAACCATTGAAGAAGAGATAGACACATTGAGAGAAGAAGTACACTCTCTCACAGAGAGCCATATAACAGTCATCCCTCCGATCATACCCCCATTTATTTAGACGTCACCACTACATGGTACCAGATACTTTGATTTATTTGTAAAAGATGGTGATGAGGTACTTGTAGTTAGGACCAAGAGAAACCATGAGGCTATGAGAGAGAGATTCAGGATCCTAATTTACCATTAGGCCCTAAAAAGGGCTAAACAATAATAGAGTGAGAATTTTTTCATTGATTGGCAGAGGCATACCGAGATAGCAGCAGGTATATCTTACAGTATTACACTGCCACTACCATCGCCACCGCCAGTAGATATACCTTCATCTGGTCAAGATCATGAAATGAACACTTAGTGCATCCCAGGTATGTCCTCACTTTCCTTTGTTTTACTTTGTTTTGTACATTGGGGATAATGCACACTCTTTTAGTTAGGGGTAGGCGTACTATAGCCAATGCAGGTTTTTATTTCCATGTTTTTTTTATGTCGGCTGTGGTATGGTTTTATAACCGGCATTCTAGGTTTAAAGTTATTTTGTGATGTGTTTTGTATTGTGTTATGATGTGTTTTGTTGATTAACTAGGTGATTTTTGTGTATCTAGGGAAGTTGGCATGTCTTGACATTAATTTATTAGAAAAATGATACCCCTAAAAAAAAATTAAACTATGTGTGATGTATATATGTGTGGCCTTCATAGATCTTGATATGGCATTAGTATTAGGGACATAATAACCATAGCTAGAAATTGTATAAACTGTATAGGTTTTGTAGCTTTGTGATGTAATCTTGTGCCATGTATGTGCGAGATACTACCTAGTTCTCTTTGTGTATTAAAAATCAGAACTTGCCCAACTGATCTTGTCTAGGTTGTAGGATAGTCGGTTAAGAAAGTATCATAGGCCATTTTTAATCAAAGTCCATTTTTAGCCAAAATAACCTTCCTAATGTGAATTAGTAATTCCTTGATCCCTGCTTTGAGCCTTATCTCCTAATTCTTTATTTTTACCTTTCACTTTCCCATTCGTGTTACAATGAACCTATTTTGGCCTTGATCCTCCTTGGATATTGTGCACCTCAACACAGGCAAATCTCCTAAGCTAAGGGTGGCTATCATAGGGGTACATAATGTATAGTGGGTATGAAGAAGGGAAAAATAAAAGAAAAAGAAAGTAGGGATGGGTGTGGTAGCAAAAGAAAAAGAAAAAGAAAAGGAAAGAAGAAGTTGAAAAAGCAAGAATCATAAAACCACATCCAATCTAAATGTGTTTAAAACAAACGGGGAGAAATAAGGGCGACGAGAAAAAGAAAAATTGGTTAATGAGACCCCAAAGTTAGTGTAGTGCCAAGGAGGCTTAGTCACTTGATATCCGCATATATATATATACACACACATATATATATACATACACACACACACACACATATATATATATATATAATTCCAGCCACCAAGCCTATATTACAAGATGAGAAAATTCCTATAGTAATCCTAACTTAACCGTCTGAAAGCTTAGGTATAGAAAATAAGGGCAAGCCTATGGTATTTGACATGCATTGACCAAAACTTCTTTCTGAGTGTAAGTGTCTATTGGATGTCCCTTCATTAACATGTTTGATTTCATATATGAATGAGGGGGACTTCCTTGATATAAGGGCACATGGGTTGTATTACTAGTTGCATGCTTGTTTGGGTAAGTGTAACTTGTATATATGCATGTTTTCCTTTTTCTAATGTAATTACCATAACTTGATCCCATTGTGTCATACTATTGTGCTTCATGTATACACACGGTTGGTTTTCACTTGTGATATAGGAGAGCATAATGAGTTTGAATTTGAAATATTAATTGACTGCCTGGGGTGCCATAGATTCTCCTAGTTAAGAGTTGTGTTTTGATTTTATTTTATTTTGTTTCCTGAGGACATACAAATGTTCTAAGTTGAGGTTGTTGATATTCTATAGAAACATAGCATTTTCGATTCTTAAAACTATGAAAATATGCAAGTTTCTTAGGTTTTTTTGTTATATATGATTTATTTTGGGTATATTTAGTAGGAAATTAGTTTTGGATGCTAAATGGAAGGAAAAGACTAAAAATGCAGGTTTTGGCTACTTGGACAATTTTGAGTACATCTGGAACTTACTGGGTGTATGTGAATAAAGTATATACGGGAACTTAAAGTCCATAGGTTTGGTTGCCAGAATTTGAAGACCCTGTCACTTACTAAGGACACATACGGTCCATATATAACACATATTGTCCATATGTGGCCAAAGTATGTGTCAGAGTTAAAGATCTAGAGAGTTGTAGGATCTGGAAAAGTTTTCTGGCACTTACGTGGGTCCACATACGGACTATATGTAGTACATATGGGCCATATGTGGCCCAAGTAAGTGGACACCGACTCCGTTTTTCCTTTTTAATCTGAGCTTTGATTTTAGGGTTTTCTGATGTACTATAAATACCCTTTTATGTTTTTTAGTAGGACTTACACACTTTGACATATTTTTACACTCTTTAACATATTATGATCCTTGAATTCTTGTATTGGTGATTTTGGTTAATAATTTAGTTTTCAACTTCGGGTTTTGATCACTGATTATTATGTTATTATGTTAATGTTTTCCATTATGAAATTCATTGGTAATTTTAAAAGCATGAGTGGCTAAAACCCTTAGCTAGGGTTGTGAAAACCCTGATAGATTGATGAAGTAGGTGAAGTGCGAAGCTATTCTGAACCAGTACCTATGCATGTATTCTATTATATTTGATTTAATAGTTGACTTAGCTGTTGCAAATGTTAGAATCCCACCTAGATATTCCTATTCACTCCAAAAGGGGGGAAGGGACTAGGAAAAGATGATGACAACAGTAATTTGAAGTTAATTGCCAAAACAAGCTTACTAGTAATATCTTATTAAGCCAATTAGTTTCATCTAATAAGTTGAGACCCCTGAGGTGATAGTTAACTAGGATCTAGGATAAGGGTTAGTAGTGCGACAGTTTGAGACTCAAAAGGTAAAGTTGAAATCCACCAATGATCCCACAAGCTAGTTGATGGTATATAACTTATCATATTCTGCATGCAAGGTACTGGATTAGTTCAGTTGAGCAGGACAAACATATGGATTCGAGATGCCGGGAAGAACACAATCCTAGTGTTCATCTCCCATTGTTTTCAACCTAAAGCAGCAATCAGTTACTTACGGTAACTTTAAGCTACAAATCCCCCTATTTACTTTCCGCATTTACCCATTGATTCCAGTAAAAGAGAGATACGATGCATTTAGTCCCTATAGGTATGAATCCAACCTTAGTCGGGTTACTACACGAACTGTGATTGCTTTAGTTTCAATTTGGAGATGTATTTCGGGCATAGATCATTCTGCCCTTGTGCAGTTGTATTTGTTGCTTTCTTTGGAGAAACAACTAGATTCTAATCCATTTTTGTAGACATAACAGTATTTTTTGGGTGATGTTCGCCACGCATCGTTCTCATTGGTCACTGGTAATTTTTTTTGTTTATTTTGGTTCTGCCGCCATCATATTATTATTGTATCTATCAATATCATCTTGATCAAAGGTATCATCCAGTCCTATTTTCGATAACATATAACATTCTCTCACTTCCATGCCTCTTGTATTATTTGCAACGTTGGGTTCATTTGATACAACCATCTTCTATGAGTTCTCAGGAACCATAGCATCAACCTATATATTTATATCCATTTGTGCTTTTTCAGCACTGTTAATATGATGCATTGTAGTTGGATTTCCCTCTTGGATTTTCTCATTATTTTCACAAAAAAACTAGGCTACACCCTGTTCCAAGGCATGTTCAGATTCTCAAAAAATCCTTTTTCCAATAGTATTTATTTGTTGCTCAACAAAATGGTCTTCCTCAATAAAATTTCCATCCTTCAGATTATTAAAAAATTAATGTGGTGCAAAATATGGAGGTTTTTTGTAACTCCCAGTATATTTTTGTATTTCTAGTCCATCTCCATAATGCATTAGTTTATTAGAACCAGGACCTTCGATACAATCCATCACTTTTTTTCCTTTACCATTCGAGGATGCAGGGATTCGTATGTTGTTATTACCTTGACGCCTAAAATTTTCACCATTCAAACCATGATTTTCAGGCCTCATCCAAGCACCAAATTTCATTGCGCACATCTTCCTCATGAAGAACGCAAAATCTTTCTGTATGTCCTAGTATCCCACAGTAATAACAAACATATGGGATATTTTCATAACGAATTTCAACCCATTTTTCCTCTGATCCTATTTTAATCAATTTTCCATGAGATAGAGGTTTGTTAATACTCATTAAAACCATCAAATTTATGTATCGCCCATCCTAACTTCCAATTTTTGGAATAGCAACATCATTAGTCCCTCCCAAAGCATGTCCGATTTTACTACCTACTTCATAGAATATCCAATGTAGTGGCATGTTCCAAACTTGAATCCATAATTTGCATTTAATTAAGACATGGGAGTTAATATTCATTTCTAGTTTCCATAGTTTTATGTTGAGAAGATACTTATCGTAAATTCACGACGTCCCGTATAACACCTTTTTTTATATCTTCTTTGTGTAGAAACACAAGTTGAAACAGGTTCTTGCCTACCATAAAGCCTTTCAGTCTAATCAGGCCTCCCCAAACCTGATTCATTGTGTTCTTCACCCAAACCACATTTACTTGTTTGTCCACAATCACTTTTCCGAGTAGACATACTTCAAAGTATTCCATGCTAGTCATAATATCTTTAACTTCATTTTTCAATCGAATCGTTTACCTCCTCCGTGAGAATAAACTGTCGAAGTTTATCCATAATGTCGTCGTCCATCTTAAATTGATCAATCTAATTTGAATTCTTTACTGTTAATTACTTTAAGATATTTGGATCTTTTTTGAAAAAAAAAAAAGAAAACAGAGAAACAGGACAGCAAAGTTGTAAAACAAGATTAAAACTGTGTTTTTAATAGTTTGTAGAAGAACAGGTGAAGAGACGTAAGTATTTCGGTGGATGGAACATGGTCATTTACCTTCATACTCGGCAGTTTTATTCATGAAGTCTCCTACTAAAAGGAGAAATAGACTTTCAAACTCTCCTTTTGAGTGCTTTTTTTATAAGTACTCTCGAGAACTTGTACAAACACTCGTGATAAAAATGTTAGTAACAAATAAATAATTATCAAGATAAATTGATAACTATGTGTGCGTATAAGTATATAAATGTATATAAAAATAGAATTTTTGTTAAGGAGTGGTCTTGGATTAAGTTTTAGATACGTCATGGCTTCGAAGTGCTTGCTCGATATATCCACCATCCTAAATACCTTTGCCATGATATGAATCATAAAACCTTTTATGTTTTTATGATATTATAAAGATTTCATCATCGCTCGAATTTATTTATTTGTTACATATTTATATACATAATGAGCGTCCTTTTATTTGTGGAAGCCTCGAAAACTGATATCACTAGTTTTGGATTTTCAAGAAAAAAAAAAAGATTTAGAGCCTGAGTCAATCGATAGTTGGGAGCAACTTGAAGAAAGTTTCTTCATTGGCCATATAGACTCGTCCAAGTGAATTTAATAACACGGTAAAGAAATAAAGTGGTAAAATAACATTTCAAGGTGATGAACACAATTATACTACAAAACAAAATACTGAGAAAGTCAAACTAAACATAACATCAAAATCAATAAAAGAGAACTCAAAATAATTATAATAAAATAATAACAATAATAGTAATAATGTCATAACATGTGTGACAGAATTGTAATCTGAGAACTAACTAGCATATGAGGATTAATAAAATACGAAAGAACAACCCACATAAAACAATTAGTGGCTAAACGGTACAAAATCAACCCAAGAAAAATAATACCAACAACCAGTAGCCAACAAGAACATAGTTGAGTTCTAATAGAAAAACATTATAAAGAAACCTCCATAGTTGAGTGTTCTCTAAACCATTGAACATGTTCACTCTTGTTCTTTTCTTCATCTCATCATCTTTATCTACACTATTTTCTTTAGTTTATAGCTTTTATGAAGTGGTTTAGTTTTGTTTTTCTTTTCTTCTTACTTTGTAACTGGAGACTCTCCTTTATTTATGCTTTCATAGATGTATTTTTAATGAGAGGAGTCCTCTATTATATATACTTACATCTAGGTTCCATTTCTAGTATCGGCGATGAGTCGATAGGTCTTAGTAGGCTAGTTGACTTTGAACCACCATACGATCGGAGGTAAGATTTATGTTCCCATCCTTGTATTTTTTTTCATTTATTTATGATAAGGCTTGGGGGTGTGCGGCTCATCCCCTAACCTCTAGAGGAGGTGAGATCCCCGGGTAAGGTCCGTTTCTCAAGAAAATAAAATAAAAAAACATTGGTAAAGCAAATACAACACCAAATTAAAATTAAAACAGCCCCAAAATGGGCCTTAAAAGAAAATGAAATGCATTACTATGGAGAATAAAATTGTAAAATAAACATAATCACTGTGATTCGGTCGAACAATTTTGGAGAAACATACACATATACTCAGATCTATGAAATACACATGATTATATAAGGAGAAACAAAGGGTGGATTTGTGGTCGCTCCAGTTCATCAAAAAATTAGACAGGAACATTAAGAAAAATCCAACATAGCTAAATTAGTCTGACAAATCGAGAGAAAATATAGAAAAATATCAAATTATGCACAAACATATATAAAAACTTTTTAAAAGAGCAAAAAGAATCGTCGGTTTTAATGAGACTTCGTATTAAAGTTTAACTTCAGCCATATCTATGAAAGTAAGAATTAGAAATTATATTCAGCCTATACAACAAGACAAAGCAGTAGTGGAGAGTGGTGTTGCTTCAACGAATTTCACTCGAGCAATACCAAAAAATGTAAGCATGGCCAGATTTGCCCCTGTTTTCTTCAAATAGTAGTGATGGACGAGGAAAAGTAGTGTGGTGGTTGCGTTGGTCGGCGTGATAGTTGCCAATGCTGGCACGCCGATCATTACCTCTAATGAGAGAGGCAATGGGAAAGAGTAGAGGAAAAGGGAAATGTAAGACCCCACAAAGTTCCAGTCATTTTAATACTATATAGCATACAAAAAAAATCCCAGACTTAGAAAATTCTAGCTAAGTGTTATCACTTAGACTCATTTTTTACCTTGATATTTCAATGGCATCATTTATGATCTTTTCAGCCTTAGATTGTTGATTTTTAAATTAATTCATGACTAGGGATGTCAATAGGTCATATTGGATGAGTTTAAAAATTTTGGACATTTTTTGGGTCATGTTTGGATGGCCAAAACAGCAAGCCAATGCGATCTTGACGCGTTGCATTGCCTATCGCGTTGCATCAATTGACGTGATGTGTCATCTATCGTGTCGATAGCATCAATGAGGTGCGACGCCTATCACATCACTGGGTAGTTTTTTTGTATTAAATTCAGAATTTCTAAGGGCATTTAAGTCCTTTTTCCCTCACCCAATTTAGCTAAAACATGAAATTTAATATCCTAAAAGGCAAAATACATTCATTATTCACAAAATCCTCTCAAGAACAAGCGCTAGTTTCATCAAGCTCAAGATCAAGTCCCAAGAATTCACCACAATCCTCACGAAATCAATAATCAAGTTATGTTAGGTGTTCATCCTTGGGTCTCATTCCACCTTTGGAGTTCAAGAAACCTTTTCGAAAACTTGAATTATGATTTCCATGTTATGAATTAAATTATTCCCATGTTTGAGTTATTGTATGGATTTCAAGTTGAGATCTTTTATGAATTTTATGAAATTATGTTAACATGTGAGTTGAATTATGAATCTTTCATGTCAAAACCCTTGAAATTGAAAGTTTAAGTTATAGTCATGATGCTTATGTCTTATTCATTATCATGTGCACTAATTATGCTTCTCAAGTGTTTGATAGAATGTTCATATGAATTGAATAGTGAAATCATCACATGTTAGCAGGTGTTCTCAATCATGTACAATTTTATGACCTCCAAGTGTTTGACAAAATGACTTAATGAATGAATTGCGAACAATTGACTATTTCTATGCTTTCAAGATTTGCTATGTTTTATCCATTATGCTATCGAGTCCTGGGGTATTTATTACCTAAAATCTAGCTGTTTACTTAGTTGCAGTAGCTATAGAATAATTCCAGTAAAGGTTAAGATCAGTAGTACTCAGTCAATTAGCAGAACTTAGTGAACTCAGTCCAGTTCAGTCAGTCAATACGATCAGTGTCAGTTCATTCAAGCCTAGTACAGTTTAGTGACTAGTTTAGTATTGATTTCAGTTGGGAGTAGGATTCAGCACTGAGCGGACTAGGGGATGGGGGCATTACTGCTGGCAGAGGGTTTGACCCTTAGTAGCAGTCTCTGTGTTATAGAACTACGTAGCTAGCACAGGGTAAGTCGTCCTCTTATTAAATTAGGGTTGATGCAATCATATATATATATTTCATGAGTCTTTCTGCTAGGTTAGGGTTGACACAACACTGTTAGTATCCCTTGGCAATGTGCTAACACCCTTCCAACTAGGGTCACAGGTTGGACCCCAACTCAGTCTATATCAGGGTATGTTGGTTAGATGATAACTCCCACAGCTATAGTTTTAGTCTCAGTATTCAGTAAAGAAATCATACAGTTCTACAGAACCATGGCTATCAGTTATTAGTTACACAACCAATAGAATTCAGTACTTTAGTATCAATTTAAACTTTTAGTTACCAGTATTCAGTTATCAGAACTCAGTACTTCAGTTTTAGTACAATTCAGATAGATGTTATATGCGCAGTATTGCATATTCAGCATGCTCAATAGTTATAGTTTTGCATGTACTCTCATCTAGTTACTTTACGATGTTCATTCAGTCAGTTATCATCCCATGCATATGAATCCATGTATATTAGCCTACCTCACTTAGCATACCAGTACATTTAAAGTACTGACACATACTCTTTCTTTGTGTTATGATGTCTCATATCATAGCTTCAGATGCACGGGTTCCTGATCATACTTAGCAACTCAGGATATCAGCAGTAGAATCAGTAGTGAGTCCTTATCGAGGATATTATTTTATTATAGTATTTTAGTTAGTTCATTAGTTATTTCAGTCAGAGTTAGTTGGGGGTTAGTCCCATCAACTCTATATTCAGATAATTAGAGGCTTTCAGACTAGCATAGTCAGTTATTCAGTTTTGCAGATATTATTATCTGTACACTTAGTTATTATTTAAGTATTTTGAGAACTTTATGGCATTTTCAGTTGTACTTTTGCATATTTTTTAGTATTACTATTCAGTGCTTACAGCAGGTACCAGTCATGGGTTAGCTTGTGATCCTTTGGGGTCGTAAGCACCGTGTGACATCTAGGATATAGACTCAGGGCGTTACATACTTGGTATTAGATCCTAAGGTTCTAAAGTGTCCTTGGGAGTCTTAAAGTCGCATCAAGTAGAGTCTTGTGCATGGGTGTGTAGCGCACCACATTTATGGACAAGAGAGTATGGATCATTTTTAGGAAAATTTTCCCCTCTTTCAGTATTCATGTCGTGCGAGTGAGCATGAGATCAAGTTAAACTCTCTGTCAAATCCAATTTTCCCTTCCATTTACAGAATATGTCTCCCAAAAAGACCAACAAAAAGAGAACTGGAAACTAGCCAGCACCTCCGCTCGTTCAGGAAGATCCCCTAAATGAGCATGTCTCTTACGCAGAATTTAGAACAGCTTTTACCACTCTAGTCCATTCTGTAGCAGCCCAAAATGGCGACCAGCTACTGTTTAGTCCATTCCAGGGGCCAATACTACTACTGCTAGAATTTAGGACTTTATCCAAATGAACCCTTCTTCATTTTTAGGGCCTATGTCTGAAGAGGACCCATAGAAATTCCTTGATGTGGCACAGAAAGTAACAGACATTATGGTCTAACCACTAGTAAGAGTGCTAATTTAACTGCCTATAAGTTGTATGATGTGGCTCAAATATTTTTTAAGCAGTGTAAGGTAGATGAGTCGCAAATGTAGGGCCCATAGAACGGGAAGAGTTTGCTACTACATTTCTAGATACGTTTTTCCTATTGGAGTTGAAGGAATCCAAGGTTTAAGATTTTATTAACTTGAAATAGGGTAGAATGACAGTGAAGGAGTATTCTCTTAAGCTTACTTAGTTAGCCAGATATGCTCCTCATGTGGTAGCAGATAGCAGATCTAAGATAAGTAAGTTTATGTCTGGTATATCCGACAGTATGGTCAAGAAGTGTAGGACCGCAATGCTGATTAAGGAGATGCACTTAGCTAGATTGGTGATCTATGCTCAATGGATAGAGGAGCAGAATACTAAGGAGAAAAGAGGGAGAACAAGAGGGCTAGAACAGGTAGTTTCAA
Source organism: Capsicum annuum (assembly GCF_002878395.1). Classification (NCBI taxonomy): domain Eukaryota; kingdom Viridiplantae; phylum Streptophyta; class Magnoliopsida; order Solanales; family Solanaceae; genus Capsicum; species Capsicum annuum. The sequence continues at coordinate 150,056,006 of NC_061121.1, read as the reverse complement.
CTTTACTCAACCTAAGTCAGAGGGTGGTAATCGTCCTTAGTTCTTCCAATATCTTTAGTTCTAGCTCTTTTCTCAGCCAGTGCTTCGGTGCCTAAATTCAAAAATGGTAATAAGGATAGGGCATCAGGGTCTAAATCTTAGGGTAGTGTTAGCGGTGCTCGAATAAATCCTCTTTGCTAGAAGTATGGCAAAAACCATCAGGGTGTCTGTAGAGCTGGCAGTGATGTATGTTTTGGATATAGCAAGCCAGGCCATAGGATCAGAGAGTGTCCTTAGGTGGGTTCACAGAGTCAGCATAATCGTCCCCCATGTTAGTCCCATCGCCCGTCTCAGTAGGGTACCACTTCCAGTGCCACCAGTGAGAAACGCCCAAACAGGCTTTATGCACTTCAGTCCCGACAGGATCAGGAAAGTTCTCCTGATATGGTCACTAGTACATTACAAGTTTACCATTTACATATTTATGCTTTTCTATATCCAAGAGCTTCTTTGTCCTCTGTAACTTCTTATATAGTTGTTGACTTCAGAATCAGTCCTGAAATCTTTACAGAGTGTTTCTCAATCTCTACCCCAGTGGATAAGTCTATCATATCCCGATAGGTATACAGGATGTATCCAATTTTGGTGACTTACAAAGTTACTTCAACGGAGTTAGTAGAGTTAGAGATGACAGATTTTGATGTCATTGTCAGCATGGATTGGCTCCATTCATGCTATGCTTTAGTTGATTGTAGAAATAGAGTTGTCTATTTTTAGTTCCCAAATGAACGTATCCTAGAATGGAGGGATAGTACTTCCGCACTTAAGGGTCAACTTGTTTCATACCTTAGAGTGAGAAAAATGATATCCAAGGGGTGTGTCTATCATTTTGTGTGAGTCAAAGAATCTAGTTTCGAGACTCCTAATCTTGAGTCAGTTCCATTATCAAGTGAATTCCCAGATATTTTTTTTAAAGATCTTCCCAGAGTTCCTCCCAAAAGGAAAATCAACTTTGGAATAGACCTTTTTCCAGACACTTAGCCCATCTCTATTCTACCATACAGAATGGCTTGAACTGAACTCAAAGAGTTAAAGGAACAATTGAAGTATCTCCTAGATAAGGGATTCATCAGGCCCAGCGTCTCCCTGTGGGGTGCACCAGTTCTATTCGTGCATAATAAAGACAGTTCTCTTAGAATATATATTGACTACCGTCAGTTGAATAAATTCACCGTCAAGAACAAGTATACACTTCCTAGAATCGATGACTTGTTTAACCAACTTCAGGGTGTCAGTTACTTTTCTAAGATAGACCTCAAATTAGGCTATCATCATCTCAGAGTCAGAGAATATGATATTTCAAAAATAGCTTTCAGAACTTGGTATGGTCAATTCAAATTTCTAGTCATGTCATTTAGTCTTACCAATGCCCAACAGCTTTCATGGACTTGATGAACTGTGTGTTTAAGAAGTACTTGAACATGTTTATCATAGTCTTCATTGATGACATTCTTGTCTACTCCCGCAGTGAACATGATCACACAGACCATCTCAGAATAGTACTATAGACTCTCAAAGCACATCAGTTGTTTACCAAATTCAATAAATACAAATTTTGGCTGAGGTCAGTAGCTTTCGTTGGTCATATTATTTTTGGTGATGGAATTAGAGTTAATTCTCAAAAGACCAAAATAATAAGAAACTGGCCTAGACCCATCTCTCTATCAGATATCAAGAGTTTCTTGGGTTTGGCTGGCTATTACCGATGGTTTGTTGAAGAATTTTCATCTATTGCATCCCTCATATCCAGATTGACTCAGTAGAAAGTTAAATTCCAATGGTCATATTCTTGTGAGAAGAGTTTTTATGAGTTGAAGACTCGACTTACTGCATCCCTAGTTTTGACTTTACCAGATGGTTCAGACGGGTTTATTTGTATTGTGATGCTTTCAGAGTTGGCTTGGGGTATGTTTTGATGCAGAAAGGTAAGTTTATACCCTATGCCACTAGATAGCTTAAGCCCCATAAAAAGAATTATGCCACCCATGATCTATAATTAGCAGTTGTTGTGTTTGCCTTAAATATTTGGAGGCCTTATTTGTATGGAGTGCATGTTGATATGTTTACAGACCACAAAAGCCTGCAGTATGTATTTTCTCAGAAAGACTTGAACCTGCATCATAGAAGGGGTTTGGAGTTTTTGAAAGATTATAACATGAGTGTTCTGTATTATCCAAGCAAGGCCAATGTAGTGGCAAATGCTCTCAGTAGATTGTCCATGGGTAGTGTTGCTCATATTGAGAATGGTAATAAGAAGTTAGTTCAGGAAGTTTATCATCTTGCCAGACTAGGTGTCCGTTTGGTAAATTCGGATAAGGTATTATTTGGGTGCCGAATAGTTCAAAATTATCTTTGGTTTCCAAAGTAAAAGAAAAGCAGGACAAGGATCCCTGTTTAGTTAAGCTAAAAGACTCTGTCAGAGACCAGAAGGTAGAGGTTTTCTCCCAAGAGTGAGATGGTGTGTTCCGTTGTCAGGGTAGATTATGTGTGCCATGTATGGATAGCATGAGATAGTGGATTCTTGCAGAAGCGCATGGTGTGCGTTACTCGATTCATCTAGGGGCCACTAAGATGTACCGTGACTTATAGGAGATCTATTGGTGGAGTGGGATAAAGAGAGACATTGCAAAGTTTGTAGCTAAGTGCTCTACGTTTTATCAGGTTAAGATTGAACATCAAAAGCCTAGTGGATCTATGTAGGAGTTCTGTATTCCCAGATGGAAGTGGGAGGAAGTGAACATGGACTTCATGATGAGTTTGCCTCGTACTCATCGTCAGCACGATTTGATTTGGGTCATTGTAGATCGGATAACTAAGTTCGCCTATTTTTTGCCAGTTTATGCTTCTTACTCAACCGAGGACTATGCCAAGCTCTATGTTAGAGAGTTGGTCAGATTGCACGGTGTCCCTTTATCCATCATTTCAGATAGAGGTACATAGTTCACCTCTTATTTTTGGAAAGCCTTCCAAAAGGCTCTTGTACCCAAGTTCACCTCAGTACAGCCTTCCACCCTCAGACAGGTGGTCAATAAGAAAAGACCATTCAAACCCTTGAAGATATGTTGAGAGCGTGTATAGTCGACTTTAAATATAGTTGGGATAACCACTTGCCTTTGATTGAGTTTGCATATAATAATAGTTATCATTCCAGTGTTCAGATGGCTCTGTTTGAAGATCTTTATGGAAGGAGATATAGATATCCCATTGGTTTGTTTGAAGTAGGTGAGACCGCAGTAGTAGGGCCTGACTTGGTGTTTAATGCCTCAGAGAAAGTTCAGTTAATCAGAGAGAGGCTTAAGACAGTCCAGAGCCAACAAAAATCGTATGCAGATGTGAGAAGAAAAGATCTCAAGTTTGAGATTGGTGACTTTGTGTATTTGAAAATTCTCCCATGAAGGGAGTGAAGATATTTGGCAAGAAAGGGAAACTTAGTCCCCGATATGTTGGTCCTTATAGAATTCTCAGTCGTTTCGGTAAGGTAGCTTATGAGCTTGAGTTACCTGCAGACTTAGCATCAGTGTACCCAGTGTTTCACATCTCCTTGCTAAAGAAGTGCATTGGTGACCCTGTAGTTATAGTCCCTATAGAGAGTGTAGATATTCAGAACAGTCTCCCTTACGAAGAAGTCCCAGTCAAAATCCTTGATCGTCGGATTCACATACTAAGGAACAAAGAAGTTCCTTTGGTTAAAGTTCTTTGGTGGAATCAGTCCGTTGAGGGAGCTACTTAGAAAGCAGAAGCAGACATGCGAACCAAGTATCCTCACCTCTTCTCTGCAAACTCAAAATCAGCTTAAGGTAACAGTCTTTCTTAGATTTACTCTATCTCATACTCAGTTACAGATGCATAATATTTTCATATCATTCATGCATTCATGAAACAGTTAGGTCATGTGTCATATATCCAGAATTCAGTCATGCTTCAGTTATGCATGTCAGTGTAAGTACAGTTCCTCAGTTTCTCTCAGTTTAGTTATTCTCATTCCAGGACAAATGTTCCTAGAGGAAGATATTGTAAGAACCCACAAAGTTTTAGGCATTTCAATCCTATTAGCATGCCAAAAGAGGTCACAGACTTAGAAAATTTTAGCTAAGAGTTGACACTTAGGCTTATTTTTGACCTCGATAATTCAATGGTTTTATTTATGATCTTTCCAGCCTTAGATTGTCAATTTTTAAATTGATTCATGATCAGGCATGTCAATAGGTCATATTAGGTGAGTTTTAGAATTTTTGGACTTTGTTTGGGTCGTGTTTGGATAGACAAAATAACAAGCCAACGCGATCATGATGCATCGCGTTGGCTATCGCATTGCACCCATCGACGCGACGTGTCGACTATCGCATCAATAGCATCGATGTGGCACGTCGCCTATCGCGTCACTGGGCAAGTTTTGTGTATTAAATTCCAAATTTCCAAGGGCATTTAGGTCCTTTTCCCCTCACCCAATTCAACTAAAACATATAATTTAATATCCTAAAGGGCAAAATACATTCATTATTCACAAAATCCTCTTAAGAACAAGCCCTAGTTTCATCAAGCTCAAGATCAAGTCCCGAGAATTCACCATAATCCTCATGAAATCAATAATCAAAGTATGTTAGGTGTTCATCCTTGGGTCTCCTTCCACCCTTGGGGTTTAAGAAAACTTTTTGAAAACTTGAATTATGATTTCATGTTATGAATTGAATTATGCCCATGTTTGAGAAGTTGTATGGATTTCAAGTTGAGATCTTTTATGGAATCCATGAAATTATGATAGCATGTGAGTTGAATTAAGAATCTTTCATGTCAAACCCTTAAAATTGCAAGTTTAAGTTGTAGTTATGATGCTTATGTGTTATTCATTATCATGTGCAATAATTATACTTTTCAAGTGTTTGATAGAATGTCCATGTGAATTAAATAGTGAAAACATGACATGTTAGCATGTGTTCTCAATCATGTACAATTCCATGACCTCTTAGTGTTTGACAAAATAACTCAATGAATGAATTGTGAACAATTGACTAATGTTATGGTTTTATGATTTCTATGTTTTATCCATTATGCTATCGAGTCCTAGGGATATTTATTACTTGAAATCTAGTTGTTTGCTTAGTTGCAGTAGTTATAGAATAATCCCAATAAAAGTCAAGATCAGTAGTACTCAGTCAATTAGCAGAACTCAGTGAACTCAATCCAGTTCAGTCAGTCAACACGTTCAGTGTCAGTTCATTTAAGCCTAGTACAGTCTAGTGATCAGTTCACTATCGATTTTAGTTGGGAGTAGGATTCAGCACCGAGCAAACCTGGGGATGGGGGCATTCCTTCCAGCAGAGGGTTTGACCCTTAGTAGCAATCCTTGCATTACATAACTACGTAGCCAGCGTAGGGTAGGTTTTCCTCTTACCATTTTAGGGTTGACGCAATCATATATATATTTCATGAGTCTTCCTACCATATTAGGATTGACACAGTATTGTTAGTATCCCTTGGCAAGGTGCTAACACCCTTCCAATTGGGGTCATAGGTTGGACCTCAATTCAGTCTATAATCGGGGTATGTCGGTTAGATGATAACTCCTACAGTTACAGTTTCAGTCTTAGTATTCAATAAAGAACTTAGACAGTTCTACAGAACCATGGCTATCAGTTATCAATTACACAACATCAGAATTCAGTACTTTAGTATCAATCTAAAATTTTAGTTACCAGTATTCAGTTATCAGAACCTAGTACTTCAGTTTCAGTATAATTTAGACAGACGTTATATGCGCAGTATTGCATATTCAGCATGTTCAGTAGTTATAGTTTTGCATGTACTCTCATCCAGTTACTTCACAATGTTCATTCAGTCAGTTATCATATCATGCATATGAACTCAATTATATCAGCCTACCTGACTTAGCATACCAGTACATTCAAAGTACTGACACATACTATTTCTTTGCGCTATGATGTCTCATATAATAGGTTCAGACACACGGGCTCTTGATCATACTTAACAACTCAAGATATCAACAGCAGATTTAGTAGTGAGTCCTTATCCATTGAGGATATTATTTTATTACAGTATTTCAGTTGGAGTTAGTTGGGGGTTTGTCCCATCAACTCCATATTTAGACAGTTAGAGGCTTTCAGACTAGCATAGTCTATTATTTAGTTTTGCAAATGTTATTATCAGTACACTCAGTTGTTATTTTAGTATTTTGAGAACCTTTTGGCATTTTTCATTATACTTTCACATATGTTTTCAATATTATTATTCAGTGCTCACAGCAGGTACCAGTCATAGGTTAGCTTGTGATCCTTCATGGTCGTAAGCACTGTGTGATGTCTAGGATGTAGACTCAGGGCGTTATAGGAAAGGGGTGGCGCAGTGATGGTAGTAATAGGGCCTAAAGCTCACCCATTGGTGATCAACTCTGGCGAGGTGCAATAGAATATGAGGAGGGATATAGAAGAGAATTCTGAGAGGGATAAGAAAAGGGAGATGAAAGATCCAATTTATTGTGTGTGTATAGTTTTAAGTGTGTGTGTGTATTTTTTTCTATACGTGTTATGTGTTAACAATGTATAAAATAATTAACCCCCCCTCCAAACCCCCTCCTTTATTTATAATTAAAAAAATACCCTTTTTACCCAAAAATAAAAGGCTAACCCCTTTTTCCCCTAAAGCGTGATTTAGACCATAAGATATTGTCCAATGAATTTTTCATCCTTTTAATCAAAATGCAAAAATTCTTTATACAAGGGATGAAAACACCAACCCATCACCTCAAGTGTTGCTTTTTTTAAAAGGTGATGAGATCTTGACTTGATTGATTTGTTGCTCTTTGTATTAAAATAATTTAGTCGACTTATCATTTATGGACTATATTAAATAATGTACAAAAAATACATGTCTATGAATAATTACAAAAAAATGTGAACAAGAAATAATATATAATTATCTTGAAAAAATGTATTGCACTGTAAATAATTAAAATTATAATGTATGAAAAAGAATTGTAGTGTTAAGTTGTGTACGTATGCAGGCGACTATGTAAAAAATGTAAAATAATTATAAACTGATAAAAATTCTATAATTTATGAAATTAAGGATAATTATCAATAAATTATGAAAAGTTAAAATATGACAATAGATTAATAAAAATTTAAAATAATGATGATTATCAATAATTTATTAACAATTGTAAAAAAAAATGTGTGAAAAAATTATATTTTGTGCCTTTTAACAATTAGGGAGCCTGAATGCATTAATTTTAAGCATGACGAGCAAAAATTGAGTGTCAACAGTTGCCTCTTTTCGTTTGAAGATAATAGAAAAATCTTCAAACAAAAACATTTACGTGTTTCCAATTTTGCTAGACAAAAAAAATATATTTTGATAAGAAATTCAACCTAACTATAATTGAAAGTTGCCTACCTACCTCGAGTTGCATGAGGATTAGGTCGGGTGTAGTTCAAAACCTATCTCAATATGCCCTATTTTAGGATGAACAGGTCCAACGTGTCCTATTTTAGGGTAGACAAATTCTGAATGTCCTCACATTATATGCCTACAAAATTTATCAAACTAAGTAGTATTGCTCAATAAGACACAAATAAAAAATTATGCTTGGTTTTTTTTTTTGAGAAATTTAAAGGTAGCATGCAGTGCTTAACAAATTAAGAAAAAATAGTAATTGATAAAATAAATGCATTACAGTACGTGCAAGTAAAGACAAGCAAGTATAAATATCTGATAAAAGTAAACATGCATGACTGTCTTATTGGAGGATAGACTAATATAATGTGTCCTATTTTAAGGTGGACGAACCCAATATATCATTTTTAGGATGGACAGACCCAATGTGTCCTATTTTAGGGTGGACGAACCCTATTCATGCCTGCAAAATTTATAAAACTAAGACGTAGTGCTCAATAAAACACAAATGAAAAATTAATCTTGATTTTTTTAAAGACTTTAAAAGATAGCATGTAGTACTTAACAAACTAAGAAAAATAATAAATGATAAAATAAATAAATTGCGAGATGTGCAAATAAAGTCAAGCAAGCATGCAGTGCTTAGCTAATTAAGAAAATAATAAATAATAAAATAAATATTTTTGCGATATGTGCAAGTAAAGACAAAGTGACACGCAGTGCTTAAATGATAAAATAAATGTATTGCGATATACACAAGTAAAGGCAAAAATATCACGCAGTGCTTAAATGATAAATGCATTGTGATATTTGCAAGTAAAGACAAAGATGACATTTAGTGCTTAAATAATAAATGCATTGTGATATGTGCAAATGAAGGTAAGATGACATATAGTGCTTAAATGATAAAATAAATGCATTGCAATATGTGCAAGTAAAGGCAAAAATGACATGCAGTACTTAAATGATAAAACAAAAGCATTGCAATATGTGTAAGTAAAGGCAAAGATGACATGAAGTACTTAAATAATAAAATAAATCCATTGCGATATGTGTAAGTAAAGGCAAAGATAGCATGCAGTGATTAAATGGTAAAATAAATGCATTATGATATGTACGAGTAAAGAAAAGATAACATGTAGTTCTTAAATAGTAAAATAAATATATTGTGATATGTACGAGTAAAGGAAAAGATAGCATGCAGTGCTTAAATATTAAAATAAATGCATTACGATATGTATGAGTAAAGATATAGATAACATACAGTGCTTAAATGATAAAATAAATGTATTGCTATATGTTCAAGTATAAGGCAAAGTTGATATGTTGTGCTAAAATAATAAAATAAATGCATTGTGATATGTGCAAGTAAAGGTAAACGAGCATAAATATTCAATTGAAGGAAAACATGCATAACAGTCTTACTAGAGGGCAGAGTAGCCTAATGTGTCCCATTTTAGGGTGGACAAACCCAACATGCCTTATTTTAGGGTAGAAAGAGCCATAAAGTCCCATTTTAGGGTGGACAGACCCATGTGAAATGATTATTGAAAAAAAAAATACTTGGGAATAGAATTATTCACATATTTCCGATGCTCCTTTCAAAATTGTCCTAGTATTGAGCTATGAGTATTGGGGGATGCAAGATTGTATACTAGTTGGGGAGGAAAAATGATTATGGGATCGTGATGACCAAACTTTGAATAAAGCTTCCTACATATCTTGAGTGTCACAAGAATCAGGTCAATATAGTTCAAAATAAAAAAATAGGGTACATTTTGAGTCGGTTCTTAAAATTTGCCCCAGTGTATGATTTATGTCTAACACTGTCTTCTTTAAAAGAAAAAAATATCTTGTTGTGGATTATTTTTTATCCTAAAAAGGTACATGACGTCTTCGATTATCTATGGGGAATTGAGGATGAATGAAGTCTCTGATTATCTATGGAGATTTGATGTATGATATCTTCAATTATCTATGGAAACTGATGTTGATTGCCATCTTCGATTGTCTATAAAGACTGATGATTGTTATATTCAATTATCTATGAAGACTAATTCCTTCAACTAAAGAGGTGACTGAAATCTAATAACCTTTCGACTGGCAGAGCTATTGAAATACAAAAGTCTCTCAACTGACAAAACAAATGTAATATTCTCTCGCCTAACAGGGCTATAAAAAAATGTAAATTACTCAAATATGGGTGTCTGAAAGAAAAGTAAAATGCCGGCATTTGAAGGTATGTGCTTGAAAGAAAAAGTTAAATTCTCATATTTAAAAAATTGAACACCTTGAATAAAAAGTAAAAATTCCTGCATGTAAAAATGGGTGTCTTGATAAAAGAAAAAAAATGCTCGTATGTGAAAGTGGGTGTCTTGAAAAAAATGAAAAATATTTTATATTTTCTTGATAAAAAATACTGAAAATGAAGAAAGCACGGTCGTGTCTTGACTTCAGTTGGTACCAATAATTAGTAGTGTGCATAAGAATTCCTCCATCTCTTTCCCAGCTAACCTAGATTGACTTCAGAGTAACTCTTATAGTTTCAAGTGGTACCTCAGACATATCTAAGTATCGACAAGATTTGTTCGTCTTACTTTAAACAAAGGTTTCAAACTATACTTATCCTCATGCTTCAAGCATTCTTTCCAAGAATAAAAGTTTCATTTCACACAAATTTGAGTAATTTTCTTTTTGAATTTGGGGACATCTAGAGAAAGACACTCACACTCGAAAAGAAATTCAATGCATGTAATTGTGATACCATTGGCTTGACCTTTACGTAAGTATCCACTAATGTGAGAACACTTGAAATAGGATCTTGTAGGACTTGTTATCGGCTTGTAATGTAGGCTTGGGCATGGGTAGATAATATTTGGGATGAAAGTGACTAATTCCTCAATGAGTGTTACACTGTATTTCTGCTTTCGACGTTTGTTATGCTTTGACGCATGATCTTTTTTGTTTTGCTTCGTTGCCCTTTGTTTTTTGTTTGCTTCGAATTCTTTTGAATATTGTGTTGGATTTTTTTCTCCTTTTTTGCAATAAATTTTTTTTTCTTTTTTAGGGTGTGGTTTTTCTTCTTTTGAAGTCGTCTTTCCATTTTTATTCTTCTGGGATAATATATCCTTTGCCTTTGACATCTTTGATCTTAAATCTTCATTCGCAATTTGTACATATTAGTACGCTCAAGAAAGTGGGTCAAGAGAGGGATAGTGCATGTAAGCACTCAAAAAGGTATAGGCTTAGATGCGGTTGTTCAAAGAAAGGTTTTAGGCTCAAAAGGGGGAATGCTAGGGATTAATATCATTTGACGGGCTGTGAAAGGTACAATCGGGTCTACAATCCTTTCTTAAGCCAAGTTTAACTCAGAATTTCACCTCAATATATATTTAGGCCAAGTTTTAGATCAACAATGCAATGTAATGAACTAATCTAAAGCTCATCATACATTGCACATGAAATGATGAGGTTGACTTTGATTTGGTCTTAGATGTATGCAAGAGAATATTTCAAGTTTCACTCATGTGTGACTAAAAGATACCAAAAGCATCTATAGTTTACCATGAAGTAGGTCATTTTCATCATACCAATTTGTTCTTTCTCATGTGCTCTCCTAACTGTATTGATACCAATCAAGTAAAGATTCTAATTTGATTTTTTTAAAAGAATGGGACTGAACCCAAATGAGGGTTGCCTACGTATTTCTAAAAATAAGAATCAGGACTGTGTAGTTCAGGCCAATTTGGCAATTTTGCATATGACATGTACGATTGTTAAGAAGTGGAGGCCAGCCTTAAAAATAATGTGAAAGACGACCAGAAAGAAACTGCTTGTAGTATCAAAATTACTTCGATCAAATGACCAAGAAGATGATCGAGAAAATGGATATCAAACATGAGGAGAGCTTTGATACTACTTCAATATGTTGACAAGATTTAGAAGGTCGACATTGAAGAAGTTATGGCATTATTTTGCTTCAATTAGCAAAATTGTTATTACTAAAAGAGTGTTGATCCCTTGCTTTTGAGAGTGAGAATCGATACATCATGAATTTAATGGTTTACGATGTTCGAAAGAAAAAGCTAGGTATTCTCAAACCAAAATTGGGTGAGGACCTGGAGGTAGGCCAGCTAGGCATTAATGTCATTGAGATTTGGATTTTGAGGAGCTATTGATTTGCGCTCTTGAAGACCATTGGATAGTGTATTTGAACTGTTCTAGAAAATTGCCTCAGTTTTGAATACCAGAGAAATTATTCTAAAACAGTGAAGAGGCCAAACCCTAATACAGGGTTACCTACCTATCTTGTCATGACAAGAAACGTGTCAAAATATGGTTCAAACCTATGCCAAGTTATTGGCGATGTTGTTAAGGCGCATCTTTCAACTGATCCGCTCTGCAAAACAAAGGTCAATCACAAAAGCATAACTAATTTAGAGCAAATAATCAATATGTAGGCATTATCATCCTTAAATATGCACATAGGTTATGACAATGTGTTACTTGGGTTGTGAACCCTCTGATATCTAGGTAAAATTGACTAATGGACTTAATACACCAAGGATATTAAGCGCCCTAGGCTTGATAGGATGTTTGTACCAAAAAAGGTATTGGTTTAGCTCTATTCTACGTTGACTAAGAGTGGGTTTGCTAGACGCATGATTTCTCGAGCAAATTAATCGAGCGAGAAGGCTATGCAGGCATATAAAAAAAGATCTGAACACCCTCCTGAGCATATGCTAACTCTCCTAAAATTTAGAATTTTGAAAAAAAATTGCAAGTACATAAAACGTACCTCGCGTGTACTGGTGATTGTGTCAATTTTATCAAATGAAAGAAATATGAACAGAATGACCATTTATATAAAGTAATAACAAATTAACAATTATATAATAAAAAATTATATCATATAAACCTGAAAAACACATAAAGCAGTTAAGGTAAAATAAGCAAATATTAAAAAATCAAAATTATATACCTAAGTCGGTAATAGTTAGAACCTTTTTGCTTCCCCAACAGAGTCACTAAACTGTCATGCCTTATTTTACCTAGGTTAAAACAAGCACGACTTTTGAACTTTAAAAGAAATAATTTTTGTACAGAATTGTTACCTAATTTTTAAGGAAATAAGAAAACCTATTTATTTATCAACATGTATGACTCGTGTTTTAATCTGCAAAAACCAATTTATATTTTAGGTAAGGGTTCAAATTATTCTAAAGGAAAAGGTTTAGGCATTCTTCAGAATCCACAACTAGAGTTCCCAACCAGACTTAAATCTATCAAAAGAAGAGAGAAAAAATCAATATTTATAAATACAAACATAAAATGTGTATTAAAATAATATAAATAATTTATATGTAAAGAGTGTATAAATTATATATACTATCGTAAAGAGTGTATAAATTATATATATATATATATATATATATATATATATATATATATATATATAAGTATGCGAAGATATAAACAAAAGTGTATAAGGATATGTAAGTAAAAAGGAAGATGTTTTTTAAAAGAAAGCATTTTATGTGATATATGAAAAGAAAAGTATTTTTTTTATATACAAAGGAGAAGTATTTTCCTTATGATACTTTATATTCAACAAAAGTTAATGGGAGAAAAGATTGAATAAAGAAAAAAATTATTTTAAAGAAAAAGATTATACAATATTTTCTAATGTAAAAATGTGAATTAATTAATTAAATATCTAAGTCAATGTAATTTTTATATAAATATTAATGGCCTAAGTTTGTCTAAATGTGTAGTGAGAATTGTAAGTAAAGAACCCCCCCCCCCCCCCCCAATGCTCCAAAAATAATTTTCTTTCATATGATTAATATTTGCACAATAGTAAGAATATAAAATACAAACATAAAAAAACCTCAAACTCTCCTTTAGAGTACCTTTTTTGATAAGTATTCTCGAGAACATGTACAAACGCTCGTGAGAAAATATTAATAACAAATAGATAATTATCAAGATAAATTGAGAACTTTCTCTTTCTCTCTGTGTATATATTAGAGGTGGGCGTTTGATTTTTCGGTTTGGGTTCGATTCTTTATTTTTGAGTTTTTTGGTTATAAAATTAGTTGCACCGAAAACCAAACCAAATTAGTATGGTTCGGTTCGGTTTATGTAAATTTTGTTTCGAGTTTATATCGGTTTAATAATTTTGATTTTTTTGTTTTGGACCTGTTTAATGGGCTAAATTATATTTGTGAATTGAACTTTTTTTTAATGTTTTTAATACTTTATAATGTTCTTGTTTAATAATTTTCAAGTGGACTAACCAATAAACATAAGAAAACTAGTGTTGAAGTAATGTCAGTTTGCAATGATGATGAGAATAAAGTCTTTGGTGTTGTCTTCAGGATGCCTCCATAAGTTTATGTTATCATATTATAGATTGATAGTGTGTTTGTATAAGGATTACTTATCTTTGTAACTCATACCTGAATGGTGTCATATTCAAGAACAATATCACTTATGTTTCCTAGAAACGAGAAAGGAACAAGGCAAGATAACACATCAAAAATATTGAAACAAACATCATATAGGAGAGTTCAATTCCAAGAACCATAAAAAGAGAACTTATCGAACTTAAATCTTGGGTCAACCTCTGAATATTGATTATGCAAAAGACAGACATTACCATGCTTATTAGGAAGAAGAACAGAGATGACTCTAGCACCGTTATTGTTGCTTATTATGTTTATACTGATTTAGAGTTTGCGGTTTTCTTTTAAAATAAATTAACGTCCTCGCCTTTTCGCAATTAACACATGACTAGTTAAAGGGACTTCTTCTTAAAAAAGAAACTTTAGCAATATTAATATTGGACTGACTAGTTGATTGCCTCGATAATATTTTATTTAAAATAACGAGCGTCACAGTCTCCACATTTTTTCAAATAAAGAAAATTAATATCATTTTTTATGAATAGCTAAAATTCAAACTTTACTTTTAAAAGGGAAACTGTTCATCAATTCTAACCCATTTGAATAGATTAAATTTTATCAATGTTTTACCTCACTTCCATTCATCCTTCTATACTAGTTTTAAATATTTAGTCTTTTAGGAGCCCAAACAAAATAAAAAACACAAGGTGCATATAAACATACACTATCACATATGAAATATTGTTATCGCTATTTTTATTTATTTATTCTTCTTAAAATAAAAATATTATTATTATTATTATTACTATTACTATTATTATTATTATTATTATTATTATTATTATTATTATTATTATTATTATTATTATGATTATGATTATTATGGTTATGGTTATTATCTTTCCCTACACTTTATTCCGACTACATAGTTACATGTGTATTTTTTATTACCTTTGCTTTTACCTACTTTTAATTACTACTTTTAAAATATTCACAAATAAATCACATGATCTCTCATAATTTTAGAATGTGCAAGTCTATTTTACTCAAAATTAATACACTGATGTATTCTATATTCTTACATATTATCTATTTATTTATTGAAAAACACATTTTGTATAAATTTACTTTCGAAATAAATAATTTTTATATGTACATGATGATTTATAAACAAATAAATTTTTACATATTTTAAAACAACATTTTCTTTTATCTCATAAATATTTTCTTTACGTACTTATCTCTATAAACTTTATATTCTTATAAAATTATAAAACTTTGAGTATAACCAAATGCTAATGTTATCTTTTCTCTTTGCTTTCATGTTTTTTTTATGCATGTGTATTTTGATAACAAATTATGCTACTATTCGTATATCATAAAAATATATTTATGTACCTTGTATGTTTTTCTTTAAATTTGATAGACATATATGTAATTACCACCATTTTAGCAAATAACAAAATAAAAATTTTTCTAATATTTTTCTAAACTGAGTGTAAGGACTATCTTCGAATAGGCTCTGAGGGGTGTCTACCACCTTCCCCTCGAGTAACCAAAACCCTTACTCAAAATTTCAAAATATTTTTTGACAAGAACAAACAGAGTTTTCACATAAAAAGTGATTTTTTCCTAATTTTTCTAAAAAGTTAGGTGGGGACTCTAAAAATAAATTTTCAAAATCCAAGATTCACAACATAGCCACCACATGTTGTGTGCTGTTTTGACTGCTTCAAAATAGGGTGCGACAGTAGGGTAGAGTCGTATTTTGTCTAGTGTCTAATCACTTGGGTTTTGTGTAGAATACGACTAGACCATACAAGTCGTATGGTCAGGTCACAAGTGGGATCATAGAGTCGTAAGGTGGACAATGTATGGATGTCCAACTCACTATTTAGGATATGGCTCAAGGCTATGAGTCGTATCATGTGGTGACGAGTCAATGGGTTGACTCGTAACCAAAGACGATTTTGCTACAGCTTTTGAGCTGAGGGTATTTTAGATATTTTTCTATTTAAGTTCCTTTGATACCACGACCTAAAACATCCTTTGGGACTCCATTAACATATCATTCCTAATAAAACACTCTCAAATTCTCTCTCAAACTCTCTATTCAAGAAAAATCTAGGGTTTCATCAAGTTAATCAATTAAGACTTTTAAGGGTGATTTTTCTCCGTACTTTTTGGTGTCTAAGGCATGTTACTCCTCCATCATTGTTATTTTACTTAAAGCACATATTTTAATGTATGGCTTTCAAGGTATTGTTATGGTTTTGAAATAAAGGTTGGGGCTTTTGAATGCTTATGGTTGAATAATGTTTACCCATGTTTTAATTATGGTTTTCTATGTTTTCATTATGGTTTTGAATATATGGGTGCATGGTTATAGTGGTGGAATTTGATAATGGTAACTTTCTCTAAACTTGTGACTTTTGAAGTGGATATGACCCCAACCATGTATAATAAAACTGGTTAGTAGTTATGAGAAAGGTGGGAATTTGAATTAGCAATACAATGGAATCCCCAAAGTATTTGGTTTGACATATTTCTTGAAACTAATGCATGGTATAAATGGTTAAACGGTTACAAATGATTTTGAAAACCTTGTGGTGTACATAGAAATCCACCAAGTGATTATATAATAAAAACCTTGTGGGGTACACGAGAATCTCCTAAGTGATTTTAATAATGGAGTTTGTGGGGTATATGAAAATCCCCTGAGTGTTGGCTAATGACATTGCTTGCAAGCAATAGCCGGTATAACGATACCACTTTATAATGCCTTAATAATTAACACCTGAAATTGGTGGTTTGGTTATGTGCTAATGTTTTAATTGGACAATAATAGGGGTTGTGATAGATAGCCGTGAAGGTGTAAGTCCAAAGGACGGACACTGGAACCTTATGTTTGCCAATATGAGGGTTGGTATTAGTGACCTTATGCTTGTGGGGTACATGGAAATCCCCCAAGTATATACTTATATATATGTATCATGGAGGGCGAAGGGTACACGGGAATCTCTAGCCCCTATAATATCTCTGGTGTGTGCAGCTATACGCACTGAGGCCCGTTTAGGGGGTAACATCGGACCCAAATAGCCCGTAGGTGGATTTATGATGTTCAAATTACACAATTCAGGTTTAGATTTTAAATGCATGCTAAACCTTGTTCCCTATCCCAGCATGATATATATATATATATATATATATATATATATATATATGTATTTGCATATGGTTTATGTGCATTAGTTTGACTTGGTTTGGATTAATGACATTACTTTATCTTTATCCCTGAGTTACATATTAGTTTTCATTCTACTAACCGTCTTCGGGCGTTGTATCCCCACCCAATGGAGGAACCGACCATAATTCTATCCTCCAACTCAGTGAATTATATCCAGGGACATCTTTGAGTCAGATTAAAGTGGTGAGCTTCCATATTACGAAAGACTCCATTTTATTCTATGGGCTTCTTTATGTCATTTTCATGTTTTTGGTTTTGGTTTTGGTTATAGTTATAGTCAGGGGCATGTCCTGACCTAATATTCTTTAATTTCTGGTTAGAGGCTTTATCGAAATACTATAGGCATGGGCAGTGTCGGTATTAATGTTAGCATTGGTATTGGTATTTGCATTGGGATTGGTAATGGATGGTCAATTGGTTGTGGCTTTTGATTTTGATTTTAGACTTATTGTCATATCTTTAATTTATTATTATCTTATCTTATTATATACTAGGAATTCACTCGACATGGGATGTAAGACGGTTAATGGTTTGGGTGTTGGGGGTGGTCTCTTGTCCTAGTTGGACTTGAGATACCCAACACGACTAGACCTGGTCTGGGTAGTGTCTGATTGGTATCTGAGCCCTAGGTTCAAGGTCAATCGGGTGTTTAAAAAGTCGTATCGAGTAGAGTCTCTTTTAAGGGTGTGCAGTGTACCACACTCATAAGGGAGAGGGTATGAGGCATTTAGAAATATTTCTCTTTCTTGTGTTCTGTATTCGAGTTGTAGAGTCTAAGGTACTGAATTCTCCTCCAATTCTCGTTTGTTCACTTTTCAAATCATGTATCCAAGACGATCTGAAGCTTATGGAAACTCCTCTATCCCACCCAAGGAAAATATTGATTGGACACATTCTACTTACAAGTTTCAGACCCGATCTAGGGGTCCACTTCTTGATTGCCCTTCTATAGTTCCACCGGTTCCCTCTATCCTTTCTTGAGCTTCTCAGGCCAATATGACGAATGCTGAGTTTCGTCTGTCTATCCTTATGTTGGCTCAATTGGTAGCTGCTCAGTCTAAGCATAGTACTTCTATTACTCTATCATTTGAGGCCACAAGGGTTGGCCATTTTATGAGGTTGAATCCTCCAACCTTTACTGGTTTTAAGGTCGTGGAGAATCCTTAAGGTTTTCTTGATGAGATGGAAAAGATCTTCCGTGTGATGCATACCACTAATGTGAAAGGCGTTGAGTTTGAGGCCTACCAGTTAAAAGATATGGCATACCAGTGGTACGAGAAATTGGACCAGTCAAGCGGTGATGATGTTGAGTCAGCCCTTTGGGATGATTAATGCTTTCCTGGACCGCTTCTTTCCTCTAGAGTTCGGGGAGGCAAAAGCAGAAGAGTTTGTCAACTAAAAGTCAAGAAGTGTGCCTTGAAGTTTCACCAGTTATCCCGGTATGCTCCGGAGTTGGTTTCTAGCATGAGTGCTAGAATGAGAAAGCTCACTTTCAGACTGTCCCGAGACTTGATTTTGGAGAGTAAGGCTGTCTTATTAAACAGGGACATGGACATCTCTAGACTGGTTGTGAATATGCAAAAAGTAGAGGAAGATAAGAGGAAGCAGGTTGAGATTTGGGAAAGGCAAAGCAAGAAATTCGAATATTCAGAGCAAGAGAGAGGTCAACAGCGGAGCGGCAGGGATAGTGGAAAGTGGTCCAAACAAAGTGGGGCAATTTTGGGTCCTAATCGTCGGCTAGTGCTCCCTACTGAAAGCCATCGGGTAACAGGTGTTATCAGGGTAATGATAATTATATGGTACAGGATGCCTAATCTCATCCTAGTGGGGCCAGTCAGCCCCATCATGTCCCCCCTATAGATTTTATGGTCGATTGCATCAGGGTTTTTATGATGAGGAAAATGACAAGTGCTTCAACTTATGTCAGCCAGGGCACATGCTTAGAAATTGTCCAGTAGCTAAGGTTGCTCTAGGCAAACAAGGTTTTGGTTGCCTCTTCTTCAGCTTCAGCACAAAAGGGTCCATCATCTGGCTCCGGCACTAGTCAGAACCAACCCTATACTTTCACTATCCGTCAAGAGTCTGAGGCATCGCATAATGTCGTTACTGGTATATTGAAAATCTTTTCCCATGATGTGTATTGTTTACTTAACATGGGGTCCACTCTTTCTTATGTGACCCATTTATCGTTCTGTATTTTGGTTTTGGTCCCGAGTGTATTTTGGACTTCTTTTTTTATTTTACCTCGATGGGTGACTCTGTGGTTCCAAGTGAGTCTATAGGGGTTGTGTGGTATCTGTGTGTGGTCGAGAGACTTTGGTGGATCTTTTTGAATTAGACATTCTATTCCTCCATATAGAATGGCTCCAGCTGAGTTAAAGGAGCTTAAGAAGAAGCTAAAGGATCTTTCATACACGTATTTCATCCATCCTAGTATGTCCTCATGGGGTGCACCAGTGTTAATCGTGCAAAAGAAAGATTGTTTCTTTTGTATGTGTATTAATAAGTACCCTCTATCGAGGATAGATGACTTATTTGATCAGCTCAGGGTGCTAAGTTTTTCTCTAAGATTGATATTCGGTCTGGGTATCATCAACTAAAAATTAGGGAAGTGGATATTCCTAAGATTGCCTTCCGTACCTGATATGGGCATTATGAGTTTTTAGTTATGTCTTTTGGGTTGACTAATGCCTTGGTGACATTCATGGACTTGATGAATAGAGTCTTTCGATAGTTTTTGGATTTGTTCATTATTGTATTCATAGACAATATTCTAGTGTACTCTAAGAGTGAGGTGGATCATGTCGATCACCTTCGCATAGTATTACAGACTCTTAAAGAGCAGCAAGTGTATGCCAAAATTTTGAAATGAGAATTCTAGTTGAATGTTGTCACTTTCTTGGGTCATATCATATCTAGTGAAAGGATCATGGTGTACCCACAGAAGATTTCAGTGGTTAAAAAATGGCCTAGACCAATGGCTCCAACCAAAATTTGAAGTTTTTTGGGTTTAGCCAGTTACCACATGAGATTTATTGATAGTTTTTCACAATAGCTGCCCCATTGACTAAGTTAACTTAGAAGAAGGTAAAGTTTTATGGTCTGATGCTTATGAGGGTAGCTTTAAAAAGCTGAAGGACAAGCTGAATTCGGCTCCAGTTTTGACTTTGACTTAAGGCATTGATAGTTTTATAGTATGTTGTGATGCATCTCATGTGGGGCTTGGTTGCATTTTGATGCAGCATGGTAAGTTGGTAGCTTATTCCCCTAGACAGTTGAAGGTACATGAGAAGAATTATCCGACTCATGACTTAAAATTATTAGTTGTGGTGTTCGCATTGAAAATATGGTGTCACTATTTATACGGAGTGCATATGGATATCTTCTCTAATCATAAGAGACTACAATATATATTTACTCAGAAAGAACTTAATCTCAGGCAAAGGGGGTGGCTTGAGCTACTCAAGGATTATAACATAAGTCGCCACTACCATCCAGGTAAAGCTAACATAGTTATTGATGCTCTTAGCAGGTTATTTGTGGGGAGCCTGGCTCATGTCGAAGAAAGAAAATGGGAGCTGGTGAAGGATATTCATCGGTTGGCTAACCTTAGAGTTCGTCTCTTGGACTCTGAGGATGGTGGCGCGTTTGTGCAAAAGGTGGCGCAATCATCTCTTGGTGCTGAAATAAAGGAGAAGCAGGTATTGGATCCTGTCGTGATGAGGATCAAGGGTGATATAGATGGGCAGAAGGTAATAGCCTTCGAGGTTAGTGGTGATGGTACCTTATAGTACCAAGGAAGATTATGTGTTCCCAACGTAGATAGATTGCGATAGAGGATCTTGGCTGAGGTGCATAAGTCACGCTATGCCATTCATCCTGGTTCGATGAAAATGTGTCATGATCTTAAGAAGATGTATTGGCGGAACAATATGAAGCGGGATGTAGCTAAGTGACTGGTGTGTCAACAAGTGAAAGTTCAGCACTTGAGGCCTGAAGGATTGTATCAAGAAATTGAGTTGCCTGTGTGGAAATGAGAAGTGATTAATATGGATTTCGGTACCAGTCTCTCTTGGTCTCGAAATCAGTTTGATTCAATTTGGGTCATCACGGATAGGATGACAAAGTCTGCTCATTTATTTCCAGTGAGGATAAACTTTTTAGTAGGGGATTATGCGAGGTTGTACCTCCAAGAGATTATGAAGTTGCATAGGGTACCTGTTTCTATCATATCAAATCATGGTACGCATTTTTCATCGCACTTTTAGCGGTCATTTTAGAGAGGTTTGGGGACTAAAGTGCGTCTTAGCACGGCTTTCCACCCGCAATCAGATGGGAAAGAGGAAAGAACTATCCAGACATTAGAAGATATGCTTCGAGCTTGTGTTATTGACTATGGTGGTATTTGGGTTGAACATTGTCCTCTTATAGATTTTGCATATAATAATAGCTACTACTTTAGCATTGGGATGGCTCGGTTTGAGGCCTTGTATGGTAGGAGGTGTAGGTCTCCTACTAGGTGGTTCGAGGTTGCTGAGGCAGAGATGTTTGGCTCGGATTTGGTTCACTAAGCCATGGAGAAGGTGAACATAATTTGGGATAGGCTTAAAGCCGCCCAAAATTGCCAAAAGTCCTATACAGATATGAGGTGTAGGAAGTTAGAGTTCGAGGTTGGGGATAGGGCATTCTTGAAGGTATCTCCCATAAAGGGGGTGATGCGGTTTGGAAGAAGAGGAAGCTCAGTCCTCAGTATGTTGGTCTGTACTTGGTTTTAAGAAGGGTTGGTAATATTGCATACGAATTGGAGTTTCCCTCCAGTTTGATCTCTAATCACCCAGTGTTCCACATATCTATGTTGAGGAAGTGTGTAGGTGATCCATCGCAAATTTTGCCTATAAAGGATATTGGTATTTCGGATTCCTTGACTTATGAGGAAGTCCCGATTGAAATCTTGGATCGACAAGTTCTTCAGTTAAGACCAAAGACGTAGCTTCGGTAAAGGTTCTATGGAGGAACCACAGGGTTAAGGAGGCTACTTGGAAAGTCAAAGAGGACATGAAGTCAAAGTATCTATTCTTGTTTCCTGTTCCAAAAAATTGTGCTTAATGTATGTGTTGCTCTTAATATATTTGTTTTTTGTCTTTGTTAAAGGTAGATCGTGAATTCCTTGGTAATCTGTTTTCTGTCTTAAAGGTAAGAGTGGAAATGTTTGGGCGTTTAATTGTGCTAGTCACTGCCTTTTCCCATCATTCGGGGACGTATGATCCAAGTAGGGGAGAATTGAAAAACCCCAAATTTTAGCCCCTGAAAAATTCTTGTGCTTTGAGCTCACTGTCCTAGTAATGACTTATTGTACGAGTCGTATGGTGTGGTTACGGGTCAGGTGACCCTAATCGTAAGGTTTCCAGTGGATGGTGGTCGGTTTTCTATCTTGGTTACGACTAGGTGGTACGAACCGTTAGGGATGATGACGAGTCGTTAGGACAAACCTTAACCAAATTAGTAACTTAGTGACTTGACTTGGCTCTAACTACGAGTGGCTCACTAAGAGCCATGAGGATAGGTTACGAGTGGTAGGGTTGAGTCATAAGTTGTCCAATGTCTCACCCCTTGGGTTCTGTTTTGGATATGACTAGACCACAGGAGTCATATAGCCAGGTCACGAGTGGGATCATGGAGTATTAAGGAGGACAGTAGATAAGTGTCCAACTTACTATTTAGGATATGGCTCAAGGATACGAGTCGTATGATGTAGTGAAGAGTCAAAAATGACGTGGTGGGTGGATTGGTCGGTGTGATGGCTGTCAGGGGTGGATCGTCGGCCATCACCTCCAGTGAGAGAGGCGACGAAAAAGAGAGGTGGAAAAGGGGGAGGGGCAGCGCAATAGTGGTAGTAATAGGGCTTGAAGCTCTCCCGCCGACGATCAACTCCGACGAGGTGTGACAAAATAAGAGGAGAGAGAGAGAAGAGATTGGTGAGAGGGATGAGAAAAGGAAGATGAAAGATCAGATTTATTGCGTGTGTTTACGTGTGAGAGCGCGTGCGTGTTTTTTTGTGTATGTGCATTTGTGTGTTAACAATGTATTGAAATAATTAACAACTCCCCTCGCCCTTCTTATAATAAAAAAAAAATTCTTTTATTACCCAAAAATAAAAGGCTAATCCCTTTTGTCCCCCTGAAGCGGGATTTAGACCATGAGATATTGTCCAATGGATTTTTCATCATTTTAATCAATATATAAAAATTCTGTATCCAAGAAATGAAAACACCAACCCATCACCTCAAGTGTCACCTTTTTTTAAAGGTGAAGAGATCTTGACTTGATTGATTTGTTATTTTGTGTATTAAAATAATTGAGTGGACTTATTATTTGTGGACTGTATTAAATAGTATACAAAAACATGCATGTCGATGTATAATTACAGAAAAATGCGAACAAAAAATAAAATATAATTATCTTAAAAAAATGTATTGCACTATAAATAATTAAAATTCTAGTGTGTGGTAAAGAATTGTAGTGTTATGTTGTGTACGTATGTAGGTGACTACGCAAAATTTTTTAAATTATACTAAACTGATAAAAATTCTAAAATTTACGAAATTAAGGATAATTATCAATAAATTATACGAAGTTAAATATGACAATAAATTGATGAAAATCCTAAAATAATGTTGATTATCAATAATTTATTAACAATTGAAAAAAACGTGTAAAAAAAAATTATATTTTATGTCTTTTAACGATCAGGAAGCCTGAAAGCATTAATTTTAAGCATGGAAAGCCGAGGCGTCAACACAACGTTCTTTGTTTCTCCCACGATTGAAATCATCATTCCGCTTATGAATTACTTCTATATTCATTATCTCACATTAACTGACAATGTAAGTATCATTTTATCAAAAACTTTAACAATCTTCTGCGTTTAATTCTCTGACATAATGTTCTCTATTTGGCTTTTTTTAAAATTGAGTTTTAGTCATATTAAAAATTATAATTATAATTTATTTAGAATGAACTATGAAATTATTTAAGCTATAGGTACACAAAATATGAAAGAAATTAAATAAAGTGTTATTATAGCGAAAAGAATATATAATTTGGATAATAGAATGTGACGCTATTTATTTGTTAAATAAATATATCCAATGATATAAAATAAATAAATAAATAAATAAACAATACTAAAAAGTATTAAGTAATGGAATATACAATAACAGTAATGATATGCAAAGAACGGAAAAATAAATTATTTTAAGCATTTTAGATAAATATTTTGTAAAGATAAACTTCGCTGAATTTAAAATGAAAATTTTAAGTTAATTAAGACTAAAACAATAAATTTTAATTACTTAATATTTTCTTAGCAAATACAATAATATTACAGAGATAGAGGAGTAGTTTTTAAGCATAAGAAACGTATCACAAACATACAAATTTGTAGGCAAAACCTTTTTACTTTTAAGTATAAACCTTTAAGGCCCGTGCTAAATTAAAAATATCAATAAGGAGTGTGTGTATATATATATATACTAGACATTGAAGGGCCCGTGCAATATATATTATTTTTTTATCTCAATTTATGTGACAGAAATATAATCTTGATAATTAATTATTAAAGTAATTTTAATTTTTAATTATTGTGATTTATAATATTTTTTCTTCTATTCCAATTTAAGTGACACTGATATAATTTTGAAAGTCAACCTATGTGGCACTAATATAATTTCAATAGTCAATCAAATGTTTTATTGTAATTTATAATACTTTTTATTATATTCCAATTTAAGTGACACTGATAAAATTTCGAAAGTTAACCTATATGGCACTCTATAATTTCTATAGTCAATCAAATGTGTTATTGTGATTTATAATACTTTTTCTTCTATTCCAATTTAAGTGACACTGATATAATTTTGAAAGTCAACCTATGTGGCACTAATATAATTTCGACAGTCAATCAAATATTTTATATTGACATATCATTTTGTGTCCATTTATGAAATATTATTGATTTTATAATGCAACCATAATAATTAATTAGGGGTCATATAATAAAATCATGATTGAAAAAGCGAAGAAGACATATCTTAAATGATTTATAACAACTAATTAGAAGTGATAAAATAAAATTATTATAAAAAATACTTGTGGAAAAAACCATAAATGGGTCTCATATAAGACATCAAGTTAATTTAAAATTTTAAATATTAATTTATTATTTTACGTCTATTTTATATTTTTTATTAAATATTATAATTTTTTAATACTTAAATAACCTGTAGTAATTAATTAGAGTTGATATAATAAAATCACAATTGAAGCAGCGAAGAAGACATGTCTTAAATGACTTATAAGAACTAATTAGAAGTGATATAATAAAATTATTATAAAAAATACTTGTGAAAAAAACATAAATGGATCTCATATAAGATATCAAGTTAATTTAAAAAATCAAATATTAATTTATTATTTTATGTCTATTCTATATTTTTTATTAAATATTATAAATTTTAATACTCAAATAACCTATAGTAATTAATTAGGAATAATATAATAAAATTACGATTGAAGCAGCTGAAGCAGGCAGCACAAGCAGGCATGTAAAAGACATGCATGCCTGCTTATCCCCACTTATTATAGACAGTAAATATATATATATATATAAGCTTCAAGTTTTCTATTCGATCTTTAGGGGGTTCCCGAAAGGGAAACCTCTCTCCTAGTTACTTCATGTAAGTTCTTATTTCCATATTTTCCCCACAAAAATATTTCTATTCATGTTCTTATATGTATGTTTTAAATAGTTTTTGCATAACCATGTAAATTAAATTGTCTATAAAATTCTTACCCTTAGTATATGGTT
>NC_061121.1:150000278-150027037 GCF_002878395.1 Capsicum annuum | reverse complement strand
ATAAATTAATTATTTTAATTCATTTTACACGTATATAGAGAGGAAAATAATATAGTGAGAGAGTTTTGAGGGAATATATCATGTTTTAAAAAGAGTCTGAATAGAATTTAGACTCTTTTTCATATCTGACTGATTCAGAGGATTTCAGACACATTAAGAGGCGGTTATAAAAAAAAAAAAACAAATGCACTTAATGAACTGAATCATTCAGATTCAGACCTCCATTAAGTGCAAACAAATGAGGCCTAAGTGACATCCATGAAGCCATATGTTAATTTTAGGACTAATTCTTTAGGTAATACGTAATTAGCTAAAATTTGCTTTTAATTTTTACATCTTTTAATAAAATTCAAATTTTGTAATTATTTTTTTTAATAGTTAATTTGAGACAATTGAAAGACCAAAAAATAGAAACTTTTACAAAATAACCAAAAAGAAAAACATAATTGATTCATTTAAATTAAGGCAAATAAAAAGAAACTTAATGCAAATGATTTAATTAATAAAAGAAAAAGACATACCCCCAGTGTATTTATGATTTGGTAGGGTAATTGGGATAAGGGAAGCGTATATTAGTTTTATTTAGTTTATTAGTTTATTTATTTTGTCTTTTTCTATTTTTTAAAGATAAAATATGAAATTGTTTAGGCGAGAAGTTGTTTAATCTTCTTAACCGAAATAGCAATCAGGTATTAATGAATATGAAACCTTAACTATTTAGTATTAAAAAAATTTTAATCTTACTTTTCTAATCAAATAAATTAATATGATTTAAAAATGAGTATATATTTTTCTTTAATTTAGAACATGAATCCTAATTCACTTTGTTTCGGCAAAGTATGATAAATATGCATCGTTTTTTTAAAAAAACTGATAAAATATTAGATAAAGTAACACTAGATTAAGTTGTTAAAATTTAAAATTAAGATTGAAAAAAAGGACGAAGCATCATTTTTCAAAACTAATAAATTATCAGTAAAGTAATATTTTAATTAAGTTCTTAATTTTTTTTAAAATGCGATTAAAAGAAGAAGAAAAAAATGATATAGCTCATAAACGGGAGAGCGTATTTGCAATAGATATGCTCTTTTCTGATGTATATTTGGGCTCTAATTCTATATTATCTGTTTTTTTTAAAAAAAATTCAATTAAAATACTAACTAAACTACCATTTTACCCACGAAATTCAGTACACCACAATCAAAGGCATAATTGTGTAATTAAATTTTTAATTGAGAGCGATAAATAATATTGTAACGATTAGGATACTTTTTTGAATTTGAAGCCGATTTGCAACTTCTTATTATGATTTTAGAAATGTTTATGATTATTAATAAAATAAGAAGAGACCTCCTAAAATACCACCCACTTCTGCCTAATAACTTCTTCATTCCCTATTTACCTCATGCATTATCAAAAAACCAATGCCATAAGAAACCATACGTAACCACATTCAATGTCATTTCCTTTGGAGATAACAGTTAAGTACTATTGCAATTCATTTCTATAAAGCTTTAGAATTGAAAAGGTAAAAACATGAACAATAATATGCACAATGATTATGTTGATGGGAAGATGCAAAATTTATATGATTTAGGTAACTTGCTACTTTTGACGTAAGTGATGCTGCCTAGAACAACAAGATTGGGATAATTATTTTTATCCATTTTGTTCACTCACCATGTCACCCTACTTCTGTCTCTCTATATGCTAGCTTCTTCTTCTTCTTTTTGCTTGTTTCATTTTAGTTATGGTAATTGGGAGATATAATCTCTTTAATTGTGCAGTTGTTCTTATTGGGGTTTAAGTTTTTTTTGGGGAATTACATTTTATTAAATCACCCGTATGGAAATACAAAATCAGAGGAGAAAACACAAAATTCATCCCCTCTCAGTTCTTACCTACTATCCAATTGTCCATACTACCTTAATGATTCTCCTACTACAAGGAACAAACAAAATTAAACAATACTACATTATTGCGACTACGAATGCAAATCTCTTTCAGTAAAGAGTGCAACACTTGATCCATAGGACGAGCCAACCCCTGATACACTCGCATGTTCCTCTCTATCCAGATCCCATGGATTGTTGCAGCAAAACAAGCTTTAAGTAATCTACTACGAGCCTTCTTACCTTTAGATTGTTGTATGTAGTACCCATGTCCATTCTAAATTCCATTGGAGTATGTTCCTTTGCCATTTCATCCATTCCAGCATTTCTTTCCAAACAACTTTGGTGTGGTCACAGTTAAAATAAAGGTGCTCCGCAGTCTCATTATCGTTTTGGCAAAACACACAAGCACCATCCACATCAATGCCCCCACCGCATCAAACGATCTTTTGTCCTGAGTTTATGGTGCATAGCCATCCATAATATAAACACCTGTTTGGGACAAGCTATGTTATTACATACCAAATGCTTCCAGGTTACCAGTTCCACTTCACCTCTTATACATTCATATGCTTTGGATATCTGGTATTTGCCTTCCACTATGACCTGTCTTTGGTTGATCAGCCTTCCCCAATGCTTTTTTGCATTTAGAATCTTTCGGACCATCCATGAGGCATGGTGAGGGACAACCATATCAGAAACATTCTGCTGCTTTAAAAATTTTACGTTGTATTGAGTTATAACAAGGTTTGAGATTTTGATCTTCTTTGAGAAATTGTCGTTATCATGAAGATAGTGGTGCGTTGCGTATCATATGTCTGTCAAATCGGGTAATTCTTGGGAACACAATCATTTTTTTGGACTAAAAAAGTTTATACTTCCCAAAAAGCGTCCTTCCACTTTCATCCTAAAAAGAATTGAAATTAATGGTTAGTATCTTTTTTCTTTGTCTACTAATTGTGTATCAAAAATGTTATCATTCTGTAATCAATGTTAAAAGTTTTATTTTTGAGTACTTTGCTTATGGGTTATAATAAGGTCTTGGATTTTGATTTTCAGAAGATGTCGGTGATTACCATGATGTTAGAATGATGACGCGTAGAGCATCAACTTTTTCCGTCAAGTTAAATTGTGTTTCTTGATAGCACAGATATTTTAGCAGAGATTAATATTCACATAGAGCTCTTTCACTTTTGACCCGAAAAGAATTAGATTAATAGTCAAGTTTGTATACTTTTTATCAATAATTTTTAATTATATAAAGATAATTGATAAGAAAAAAATCAAGTGTAAGAATTGTTAATGAATTTGAGAAGATGATAACTACTGTATAGACAATGGAAAAAGGAAAATACAAAAATGAATCTTGCTTGAGGGAAAAGGAAAATACAAAATGCCCATAGTATTTGATTTCATTTTAGAAGTATATATACGTAACATATGTGTTAATTTGTGGAGGAATAAATATCGATTGATTTAAACAATGTTCATTCAATTAATTTATAACAATTGTTGTTTTATTTGCTTTCTTCTCAACTTTTTAAAGTTTATCATCGTCGTAAACTTGTTTTACTATATAAATCAGTGACCATTTAAGAAATTTAAGAAATTTATAACAAGTGCGATTTAGTTTGTTTTCTTCTCATTTTTGACGTTTATCATTATCGAAAATTTGCATATCTTTTTAAAATGAAACATTAGACTTTTGTTGTGGAAATGAATGTGTGTAGGCTCAATTTGTCTAGATTTGCACGTATGCTTCTCGATTTACTGAGATGGTTTGTAGAATATAAAATTATTTAAGTATATGATATACCTGTTAATGTATGTGCACCTATTTAAGTAATATAGACAGGTATATGTTCATATTTTTTTTTGTAATATTTTGAAACCAACATATTTGAATATATGTAAAATATTGCTTTAACCAAAAAAAAAAAAAAAAGGAATACTAGGCATGGTCTTTTCATGCTTCTGATTTTGTGCAATTGTAAATTCTTTAAGTAGATAAAGTTTATAACTTGCTATACTCTCTTGATTTTTTTGAAGTTCTCTGTACTTCTTGAGAAATAAGTGCATCTATAGTAAAATTTACATATCGTTTGTAAATCGGCGAGCTACAATATAAGCAAGTGAAAAAAATAATTTTTATTTAAACACTAGATAAAAATTAAATGACAGTTTAAATTCTCATATAGGTAATTTTAATAATTAAAAATTTGAAATTTTATATAAAATTATTTTATTATTTTAAATTTTTATCAATATTTATACATGTTATTAAAATATGATAATAATAGTATTAATTTTATTATATCAAGCAACTAAGAGACTAATTTCTTATGAATTCTATTTTCTAATATGCTCCTGCATTGCGCGGGACTGTATTCTAGTATGACTAAATATGAGAAAATTAAATTAAATTAGAAAAATTAACATCATTCAACTATTATAAAACAACTTAATCACATTATATGTGAGTCCACAACAATTCGACACATGATCAAATAAGTATTAGAAAGAGATGCTTCTGACGATCTTAGGACAAATAATATTTGAGAGCAAGTATTGTTTTCCAAAGCATAAGCTTTGTTCTGAATAAGTGGTTCTTACTATTACTATTCTTTCTTATACTTATTTGATCATGTGTTTAATTGTTGTGAACTCCTATATGATGTGATTAAATTATTTTACAATGTTTGAATGATTTTAGTTTCCTAATTTTATTTAATATAAATTAATTTTCCTCTTTTTGATCATACTATTGCTTGACTATATATTCATATGATTGATGATAGACTTCCGACACTTCTAGTATAGATTAAGTTTTTATTCTGTACTAGACGAATAGGTTTATTGTATGCCTACATAGATAAAGATTTGTATATGACTATGAAAAATGAAAATTAATTTAAATTAAATTAAATTAGTTGAATTAACATCATTCAAACATTATAAAATAATTAAATCATATCATGTGGGAGTCCACAATGTTTGAACACATGATCAAATAAGTATAAGGAATAACAATGATAGTAAGAACCACTTACTCAGAACAAATCAATGTTTTAAAAAATAATACTTGTTCTAACATAACTCACAAAAATCACTCTTGCTAATACTCATTTGAGCATGTGTTTAATTATTGTGGACTCCCATATGATGTGATTAAGTTGTTTTACAGTGTTGAATGATGTTAATTTTCTTAATTTAAGTTAACTGTAATTTCTTTTTTTTTTAAGTCATATTTTAGTGATTTAGGATCATTACATATCCTACTACATAGTTGATCATGTCTAAAAGTGATATGGACTCACAAATAATATAATCAAATAATTTAACAATGTTCAAGTGATGTTAATTTTTCTAATTTAATTTAGTTTCTCCTTTTTAGTCATAATATTGCTCGGCTATATATTCAACTGCTCGTTGTAAACTTCTGCTACATTTATGAATGGATGAATAGTCTAATCTATTATCGACTTTATGATTTATTAGTGGTATATGAAGTTTATTATGTCTTTGTCAAACGCTCAATTATGAACTTATCAATTTAATTTCACTCCTTTTAAGCATATTCATATCCATTGCATCGTCAGATGGGGTTGGGGTGGGGTAGATGTCAAATCCTTCCCCCGAGACCTTCCGACTACATTAATTATTCAAATAGGTCTGGAACCATCAAGGACAACAACAAACATGTAGAGTCCCATGTGTTGATCATTCTTTATGAACGTTGGATGTATTTTCACTTTCATTCATCAGGTTGCTAATGACCAAGACACTTGGATTACAACTTAAGTCTTCATTCTTTATTATGCTCGCAATCATGTATCATATGAACCATTGCAATGATGGACAATCGGCATTGTCTCCTTCGTTACAAATTTCTATTTTTAATATTTAGGAGTCTTCTTCCATTGAACCTGGAATTCACCACCATCAACAATAATTTCTGCAATAGACATTGTAGACATAGATGATAATCTTGAATAGACTAACTTAGTGGTTTATAACTGATCGATGGCTAGAGTGCCTAGACTATACTAGTTGAGATTGACGATATCTCTGTACATTAATGAATAGATTAGACCTGATTACTTTTCCGACAACAAATAAAATAATGAAATAGATTATATCTTTGAAATAACACCTCAAATGTTGGAATGGAGCTAATGAATCTAGAATCTCTTCAGAAAAAGTGGATTGATTTGAAAACTTTATGAACAATAGTGGAGGAAAAATTTAGTGGAGAGACGGTTAATAATGGATAAAAATGGAAGGATTATAGAACTGATGGTGTGATTTTTCGATGGTAGCTGGTAAAAAAGTGAAGCTCCGAAAATCACAAAAATTAAACCCAGTTTCTCTTCACCTAGAATGGTAAGGGAGGTAAGTAACCATCCTAATCTAAGACCCAAGCTATCTTGCTCAGTTAACAATAGAGTGCCTGAACCATGGGCTCCTGATATATGAGTCCAATGTCTGGATGCCAACCCTCTTTCAGGCAATCAACTCCTCTTACTAGGAGAAACTGACACCAGCCTCTCTATCCAACATCATAGATCAGCTCAGTCTACCCTTCTTTCCACCCCCAATCTACCTCTAATACTCTAGGGGACAACTTTTGTGAAGCCCATTGGGGAAACCAGGGTTCTCTCAGTCAACCCCAAGTGCTACCTCTAACCACAACCTCACCATACCTAACTCTGGAGAGAATAGAAAGGGAGAAAGGGAGAATACCCTAGAAACCCTGAGAGCAAGCAACATGGATATGGATGAGTTTTTATCTTAGCTGAGAGTCCCAAGAACAGAAGTACTAACCCTAGAAGAACCCTTAAATCTAGAGTTCATAGAGCTCTTCCAGGAGATAGTGATCATCCTATTGCCTCAAGGGTTAACCAACCTAGGTCTAGGAATAAATATTCCAAGCCCTATGAAAGAAAAGAATTTCTCAGTCAAAATATCCCCTCTAAACAACAAGAGGAAAGCCTCATCTTTGGAAGAAACCTCCAACCCCATGGGGAAGGGCAAGGAGATTGCATCAAAACCTCACTAGCCTCCACAATCCATAATGATGAATTGCATTATTTAGAATGCTAGGGGTGCAAAAAATGCAGAATTTATAAAACACTGCAAATCCATGGTCAACATCCATCAACCTATCATGCTTACTTTGTTAGAGTCTAGGATGGCTGACCACCAAGAATTGTGTGAAGAATTGGGTTTTCACTGCCACATTCAATCTGCCGCAGTAGGGAATTCAGGTAGTTTGGTTATTATGTGGAGGGAGGACTCTATCTCCATTGATACTGTCTTTGTTTCTGCTTAGGCTATCTATGTCTCAGTTAAGGTTAGCTCCGACCTTCCTCTTGGGTTATAGTATCATTTATGCAAGTACTGATTTCCATTCTAGGCTAGAACTATGGAACCAACTTTTCTCTCTCGAATAACATCATATCCCCTAAAGATAAAAACTGGTTGGTAGAAGGTGATTTTAATGAAATCCCTAGAGCTGCTGAGAAATTTGGTGGCACTAGGATCAACCTTAATAGATCTAATTAATTCTGGAACTACATCAACCATTGCAAGTTAATTGACCTTGGGTTCAGGGGTAGTAAGTATACATAGGTCAATATGAGGTACAGAAATAAATAAAGCCTAATCCTTAAAAAACTTGATAGATTCCTTGTCAATGATCATTAAATCCATATATTCCCTGAGTCTTTTGTCACTCACCTCCCCAGAACTTACTTTGACCACTCTCCTGTACTTTTAAGTCTTGGTTCGTTCCCTCAAAACCAGAATAGACCCTTCAGGGTAGAGTCCATGTGGCTTAGCCATACTGACTTCCCAAACCTAGTAAGGGCCTTCTTCCACAACTGTTCCAGCCTCACTAATGCCACCTCTGAATTTGAGGTTAAGGTTAAAGATTGGAATAGGAACACCTTTGAAAACCTCTTTCACAAAAAGAAACACTTTCTTGTAAGGTTAGCTGACATTTAGGCCTTCCAAAATTACCCCTCTAGCTCATTCATCTATAGTCTAGAGAAAACTCTTTAAAAAGAGTTCAACCTCTTCGTAACTATAGAAAATGAGTTCTAGAAACTCAAGTCCAGGATTACTTGGATAATGGAAGAAGACTCTAACACAAAGTTTTTCCATACCTCCACCCTCAATAGGAGGAGAAGAAACATAATCAACTCCCCCACTAATGGAGGGGGTAATTGGTACTACCACCATAGGGACATTGCCAATACTATTTCCAAATTCTACAATAACCTCTACTCTACTGAACACTCCTTGGGACATATGAGAACTCAACTCAACCCTTCCCCATCTGGTTCCATTAATTCCTCCAAGCATGCCTTCATAGATTTAATACCTAGTCTAGAAGAGGTTAAAAAAGTTGTGTTTTCCTTTAAACCCAACAAGGCCCCTGGTCCTGATGGAGTACACCCTTTTATGTACCAAAATTATTGGGATATTCTGGGACCCCTTTGTCAAGTTTTTTCAAAACTCATTCACCTCCTACTCTATTGATTAGAAGGTAAACTTCACCTACCTTTGACTCATTCCAAAGTACAAAAATGCCAATTCCCTTAAAAACATCAGACCCATTGTCCTTTGCAATACCCAACACAAAATCATCAGTAAAATCATAACTAACAGACTAAAAACCTTCTTGACTGATATTATTGGCAAAACCCAAGCTAGTTTTCTCTCTAGAAGGAGGGCCTTAGACAATGCTATAATTGTGCAAGAATATATTAGCCACTTCTCAAAAATGAAAGGGAAAAAGTCTAATATGATCCTCAAAATTGACCTAGAAAAAGCCTTTGATAAGATGGAATGGTCTTTCATTAGGAAGGCCCTCTCATTTTTAAATTTTCCCCTCTCCCCACCAAACTTATTTTATCTTGCATCTCTACCTCTACTATCTCCATCCTTGTCAATAGGGGAATAAACCCCCCTTTTCTGCCTTTCAAGGAAATTAGGCAAGGGGATCCCATGTCTCTCTACCTATTTATTATTTACATGGAACTTCTCTCCAGGAGAATCAACTTTGAGGTGAACACCCTTCAATGGACTCCTATCTCTATATCCAAGGAGGGCCCCTCTATTTCTCATCTCTTATTTGCAGACAACCTAAGTCTTTTTACCAAATCAAACCTTAGGAACTGTCAAACCATTAATAGAATTCTCCAATGCTTCAGCTCACATTCTGGCTAAAATATCAATTTTACAAAATCTAAGATTTTTCCCTCTAAGAATTGTAGTACTGATGACCAAAACAACCTCTCCTCTAACCTAGGAATCCATTCTTTAAATTTCTTCAGAAAGTATTTGGGTTTTCCCATTTTCCACAAAAAACCTGAAAGGGAGAACTTCCAATTCATCCTTGACAACCTCAACAGTAAGCTTGCAGGTTGAAAAACCAGAGTACTTAATATGGCTGGCCAAATTACCCTGTCTAAATCTTCCCTCTCAAGCATGCCAAATCATGTCATGTAATATATCTACCTCCCCAGCAAAATCCATTACCATGTTGTCAAAACCCAAAGAAATTTCATCTGGGTACCACTGATGCCAAAAAAAAGATACACTTGATAAAGTGGGACATCATCACCCAACCGAAAAAGGATGGGGGTCCAGGCATGCAACAGGAAGCCATAAAAAATAACTCCCTTCTATGTAGCCTTACCTGGAAAATGTACACTAATCCCTCAACTCTGTGGGCCACTATTCTCACTTTCAAATATTAGAATGAGGGTAGACCCAAAAAGAATGGCTCCAAGACTTGGAAAAACATCCACAAATGCAGAAAGATGTGCAAGGATGCTATGGTTCGGTGCATCAAATATGGGACTAAGACAAATGTTTGGAAGGATAAATGGATACCTGAGATTCCTCTTTTAGCAACTATCTTTCATGGTCCCCACCAAATCTCCCAAAACTATCTTATAGTTACGGATATGTGGAAAGATGGGACATGGGATTTTGGGGTCCTACCTTATGAAATCCCCCCAACATATCCCTCAATATCCAAAAGTCTTTCTTGCCCAATAGATTCTTTAGCCTGTACACCCCCTCTGGAGGCTAAAGGGAAATGGAATCTTCTCCTGTAAAAGTGCTTACTACTATATGAAGAATCTCCTGAATGCTACCTAACGGAAACCAACCTCTTCTAGCTGGATCTGGCACTTGAGAGTCCCTAACAAAATTAAAAATTTCATGTGGATGATGCACCATAACAACATTCCCACCAAGGCTACCCTCTCTCAAAGGGGCATCAATATTCCCACGCTTTGCCATAATTATAGTCAAATCCTTGAAGACCAACAACACATCTTCTTTGGATGCAGTTACGCAAAGCCACTCTGGTTGAATCTAATCCAAAAATATGAGGGAAACATCCATCTTCAGCTAACCATGTTCAACACTATGAACTGGTCCATTACCTGGGGAATTCTCAAGAGTGAATGGTTTGATAGGAACATTCCCAGGGAACTCTACTCCCCTATTATCTTTGGCACATCTGGAAAACTAGAAACCCCAACAACTTTAAAAACTCACACACTTAACCATTCTTTAGTAGTCCTATGCTAAAGCAGTTGAATACCATCACCATTGCAACACTAGACCTATTCCCTCAAAAGCTATCATTATAGTAAAGTGGCTTTCCCCTAGTACTAATCACTTCAAGCTGTACACTAACGGTTCATGCTTGGTGTCATCAGGAATAGCAGTGGGGACTGGGTTGTTGGATTTAGTAAAAGCTTCACCCATGCCACCAATAATCTCATGGAGCTTCTGGCCTTAAAAGAAGGCCTAAAACTTGCCTTGGATCAAAACCTTAGACCTCTTGAAATCTACATTGATTCCCAAAAAATTATCAACATGCTTCAACAGAACAACTTACTATATGATCAACTATCTTTGAATCCAGGTCACAACTAAGGAGCTTGGGAGGACCACCAGTCCAGCACACCTACAGGGAGCAGAATAGAGTGGCTAACCTGATGGCCAAGAAAGGATCGAAGCTGGACCCTTTTGACAAACTTTATGTTTTTGTTACTCCACCAGCTAGCGTAGGAGTAGTCTTTTGGGAGGATTTTGCTGGAAAAATGTATGGCAGATTAGTGAACAATTGCGGGACCTTCAATTCCGATATGCATGTTTTTAAGCCAGACTAGGCTGTTTGTATAAGCACCTTAACTTTTCTTTAATGCATTCTACTTTACCAAAAAAAGTCCTTTTAATTTAGTGTCTCTTTTCCTAATTTTTCAAGACTTGTGTTTTTTTTAATCAAAATAAGTTTTGAGAGTGTCTCTTTTGTCAAAAGCCCCATGAAAAATTGATATCAAGTTTAGGAGGCTGATGATATATTTGATCCTTTCATTATTATAACTTACTCCTTCATTCATTTTTATTTGCTCTATTTGGGTTGAGCACACCCATTAGTAAATTCTTTACTCCCATAAAATTAAAATTAGTTTTATCAATATATCCCTAATTAAATTTTATACATCTTTTCAAATCAATAATAATTATATTTATTGAATAAAGGTATAATAGGAAGATTTTGTTCAAAATATCCTTGAAAGATTAAAGAAAGAAATATTTAGGAATATAAGCACAATCAAATAGAGTAAATAAAAAGAAATGGAGGGAGTATATAACATAATAAATAAAAAAAGTCTTTTTAAAAATATTTTGAAAAAGATCTTCCATGAATCAATTTGGATTACAAATCAACTCGATTTTTAGAGTTGAAATAAATTAAATTGAAATAAGTTGAACTAATAAATGAGTGGGTCAATAACCAATTCAAAATTAAAAGGATTGGGTAGATTAGGTCTGACTTTATTACCCCTAACCACATCTTATGACTGGAACTATTGCATCTGTGAGCCGCACGTCATGTCCATATGGAAGAAGTAACAAACAATGCTCTAAGGAGTCGTTTGGTTGGGAAATAAGTTGTGCTGGGATTAGTTATACTGAGATTAGTTGTCATGTGATTAGTTATCCTGGTATTATTTTTTAGTGGTTGTTTGGTTTGTGGTACTAAAAATAATATGCATTTCATTCTTTTTTAGAATTGATAGTTTGTTTACAAAAATATCATTCACCTTGTTTAGCTTAATTATTTTCATTCATATTAAACGATACATTTTTTTTTGAAAAGTTACTATTTTTTTCAAACTTTAGTATTTTATTTTTTCTAAGAATACATATTAAGAAATTTATGTTAATATTTTTTAAACGTGTATGAATCTTTAATATTTCATGTTAAATTACTTATTTTGTCCTAAATTCTATAAAATGTTGATAATTTCATATTTTGTTAGTAAAAATTTATCATCAATAAATGTAAAAAATAATTACTCTCATTTTTCATTATTTAGTATCGTATTTGGGAGTTAAATTGTACGTTTTAAAAAAAATTAAATTTTCAAACATTTTAGCTATATATAAAAAATAATTTTTTATTTAATAATCAAGCATGTACTAAGTTAAAATGGGAATGTCAAGATATTAATTATTTATTCATGATAAATTTGTTAGGAAAAATGAAAATCTAAAGTAAGATTAATAAATATTTCTACAAAATAGAAAGGCAATAAACCCTTGCATCAATTTTGAATTTGATTGTATAAATAGTTTTTATGGTGTCACTGTTATTTTTCATGACTCGTAATAAGCTCATATAATTGTTCAAATTTATCAAAATGGATGAAAATTTGTAGAGTAATTAAAATTTAAATTAGGCATAAAATTGATTAAAAAAAAGAGATTGATATATATATATATATACACACACACACACACACATACTAGTTTAGAATACATGCGTTGCAATTGTATTTCGTGCTAATCACTAGAATTGTATATAAAAAACTAATAGTTAAAACGTAGCAATTTACATTAACATAAATGAATTATCAAAAAAAGATTTTAATATAAATACTATATCTATTTAATAAATAATATAAATAAATATTATGCAGTATATAATTAATTTTAAAATTCTAAATATTAATGATATTTTTTTACTTAATTTATGTAATAAAAAATGTAATAAATCAATCAACTTTGCTTTGCAATCTCCTTGTAGCTCAACAAAATAAAAAAAATATTATTTTTTCTCTTAGGCCCCTCTTTTCTCGTTTCCGTCACAACAACCTCCTCAATCTTTCTTCCACCCCATCTTTGTCTTTTATTTTTTGGTAGATCTAACTAACTTGTATACAAATTATGGGTTGAAGTACACAATTATAGCTATTTTGTAAAATCAAGTACTTGTTTGATAATTCATTATTAAGCATTTTACGCATGATCAACACCATAGAAAAAATTAATTTAGCCACGAGCATCATTAATAATCCATCAATAAATTCACATGTCATTTGTTTTTTGATAATTCTACTAATTTGTTGCTAAACAAAATTAAAAAAAAATATTTTGAGGTGAAATAACTTACATATAAAACAAAATCAAAAGTTCCCATTTGTTAGATTAAGTGTAAACAAAAAGATATTGATCCTCAGAAAAATATTGCTAGTCTCTTTTACCCTTATAAATTTCACATAAATAGATTGATTTTATTTCTTAATATATATTTATAAATAGATACTTAGTTATTCCCCTAATATGTCAAGAAATTTTGATAATTAAATTCTAAAATCATTCACAAGTACAAATCTTGTATGAGTCTTTTTTCTTTTGTCTTTGAGAGTCCGTGTCCCTTTTAAAAAAATCAACGCAACTCAAAATTTTGATATCTTTTTTCAATTGGGGAAAGTGCTCATAATTGTCAGAGGAGATTTTTTCGACAAAAGTTTATTTGTAGGCAAAAAAGTCCAATCCCATTAAATCGGCACAAATATAAATTTTCAAATAACACTCTATGTTATTCTTTTAGAAAAAAAGAAGAAGATGATAAGATTAGCATAAATACAAATACTTAATAAATTTATTAACATAAAACGTCTTGTAAAGTGAAGTACTCTTACAAATTTAGATATATATTTATAAAAAAAATAATTGTAAATCCTATTAAATAGGTAAATGCAAAATTTTAATTTTTTACTTAAAAAATTTAAGTAATTTATAAAAGTCAAAAATTTTTCCGCCAAATATGAAAGATAATTTTCAACAAGAAAACAATTACCAGAAAAAAAATTCTAATTATGATTTAAAAATTAAATCATACACTCACAAAAAAAATCTTAAATTTGACAAAAAGAACATAAAACTAATCAAAAAATAGTTAACGAATATTATAATATATAAGTACCTCTTGAAATATTAAAGTGTCATGCATGTATGTGAAGGCCTTCCTCATTAGAGTTTTCATTGATGATTAATAGTTTGAAATAAAATTTCCTTTTTTCGAAAAAATGCATTGGCATCTTTATGTTAATTTTGTGTATTAGGTTAGATTTTAGAAGTTCATATAGGTCAAACTAAATATGGTGTTTACATCTTCGATGTAGTTTGTGAAGTTGTGAATTTTTCGTAAAATGTGGTTTACATCTTTGGTGGGGTTTGCATGGTTGTGAATTTTCTATGAAATTTTAAAAAATACTTACAACTTTTAGACGATTTAATCCATCAAAATCTGAGTTTCAACTTTTCAACATTTACAAAACTTCTTCTTTGTCCCTTGCCAATCTTCATATCTGCTCAACCACAACAAACTCCATAGGAGCAACACTAATGTAGTTTTTGCGAATAGCTTGCGTTCTCTAATGGCTTGCTCATTCCGATGTCCTTGTCCTTTTTTATTTCCTTCATTCTTCTGTTCCTCTCTATTGGTAAAAATGTTAAATTAGTATTACATAAAAAATTAAACCAACATGTATTCGATGGGAAAGATTAAGGGAAGCAATGTGCATTTCTAGAAAAAAAATTATAGTCTATAATTTGGCTACAGTTCTCCAATTCTTAAGAAAATTAATTTATCTTCATTAATCTTGGGAGTATTTATATGTCCAAACACCACGATTTACTCATATTTGGACTTGTTTGAGAACAATTCCAGTGATGCGATGCGATCTCAATGTGGCGCATCAACTGGCAAGATGTGCGCCTTAGCAAAAATATGAAGAATAATTTTCAGTGCATCGATGCGATGTCAACGCATCGCGTTGATGCATAATTTCTGTGCCTCAAGAATTATACATGTGCAATTTTCAGTGCATCGATACGATGTTAATGCACCGCGTTGATCCTTAAAGCTTTGATATTTAGCCAAATTTTGAAGAACAAATTCCAGTGACACGACGCGATGTCAACATGTTGCATTGTGTTGTGAAGAATATGACTTAGTTTGATTTTCAAAGATGAATTCCAGTGTGACAACACGATGTTGACACGATGAGTTGGTTGGATCAACGTGATTAGCAATACGTCGCGTCATGATTTCAGACCTGGTAAAATTTTACCAAGTATAAAAGGAACACGTGAGTACAATTTCGGAGACTTTTTGTCAAGCATAGCAGCGGCGGAAAAGCATAAAATTCTTATTTTAGGGTTCTTATTATTTCTTTTGAACTTCTTTACTTCAAGACTAATTTTAGGTATGATTAATTACTTTTTTTTGACGTTTAATTCAAACATGAGTGGCTAAATACCCTTGTTCTGGGGTTGAGGTCAAGAACATAATTACTCTTTGATATTCTTTATAGAGGTTTCTTTTTGGATTATT
The DNA here is from genome assembly GCF_002878395.1 of Capsicum annuum. Taxonomy (NCBI): domain Eukaryota; kingdom Viridiplantae; phylum Streptophyta; class Magnoliopsida; order Solanales; family Solanaceae; genus Capsicum; species Capsicum annuum. Next base: position 150,011,428 of record NC_061121.1, on the reverse strand, counting down.
ACCTGGGTTGTTCTTAATTTCTTGAGCTTACTATTTTAATGCTTGGCCGCCATTACAATAAATTTATATTTCTATGTGAATCCGGGAGGAGAATCATAGATTAGAGCGAGGAAATTAAGGAGAAAAGTTCTTATCTTTTTATAAAATAAGGGGTTTGAATTAGCATCTAGGATAGGGATATACCTAGAAGTCTTGTTTGATTCAATTGCAAGAAGATTACATAAGGAATCTAGAAGAATTATTGTATCTCTACGGGAGTTGTAGATGCAATATTCAATAGATAAAAGATTTTAGGTCGGGAGATCAAGATCGTTGCCTAAAACTTGCGAACCAACAACCCGATAACAAATTAGACTACTATAAGAATAGAGATTTGTATGATTGTTCGAGAAGCCTCAACCCTGAAATTCTTATCATAACTGTTTGCAGCCGTTGCTTGCTTTGCTCTAGTCATAAAATTTTATTTCTTGTTTATTAATTTATATTTTTATTCTCAATTTTAAAATCATCTTGATACTATACAACACCTAATACTCATTGTTTGAAACTAAAAGTTGGTTAAATTTCTACTTGTTTAGTCCTCGTGGGAATGATATTTAATTGTCCAAATCACTATATTACTTGAATGATCACGTGCACTTGTGTGTGCGTCTGAGTTGCAATGAGTTTTTGGCGTCGTAGCCGGGGACTAATATAATTAGTAAATTGCTAAATTTTTGGTTTTTGCTATTAAATTTAGGTGTTAACAACTTGATCTTAGCGGCTGAATTTTTGCGGGTTTAGCTCAATCCAGGACTGGCGAGAGATAAATAACTAGTAGAGCCTTTTGTAGAACCAGAGCAAATCTTTCAACAACGGCAAAGAATGGCTGAACAACGAAATAAGCCAGTTTATCCAAATGCCGGGAATATTCCACCTCCTGTCATTCCTATTATTCCAGTTATTCCTGCTCAACAAGCTGCTAGACCTATTCGTGAGGTAGCCATCCCACTCACAAACCATGTGATGAGTAGTACTCTAAATCCCGAACCAGGAGGTCAATTTGAATTGAAGCAAAATATGGTGCAATTACTGAATTTAGTGGGGCAATTTCATGTCCTGTCACACGAAGATCCGCAGCAGCATATACAGACCTTCTTGAAAATCAGCAATACATATATTCCTGAAGGGGTGAATTCCGATTATGTCAGGTTGACACTCTTTCCCTTCTCTCTAATGGGGGAAGAAAAAAGGTGGTTACATACTGAACCACCACTCTCCATCACTACATGGGAAGCTCTAGCTCAAAAGTTTCTTATTCAATTCTTTCTTTCTGGGAAGATAACACGCTTGAGGAGTGAAATCTTGAGTTTTACACAGAAAGATCAAGAGAATCTCTACCAAGCTTAGGAAAGATTTAAGGGTATGCTTAGAAATTGCCCTCATCATCATCAATCCAATGATGTTCTTGTACATACTTTCATAGAAGGATTAGAGCCAAACACGAAGATTCTCGTAGATTCAGCAGTAGGTGGACAGGCTCTTGAGAAGACATATGAAGAATTGTACATACTGTTGAATCGAATTTCACAAGGGAACCCTAACTGGTATGCAGACTAGAGGACTACTCCTAAAAGGGTTGCAGGGATATTAGAGGTAGATCAGTTCACTTTATTATAGGAACAGATCGTAGCCATGCAAAATCATATGATTACTCAGCTTAATAACTGTGTTACTCAACCAGCAGCTACAACGAATGCAGTCCAACAGACAAATTCTTGGTATGAGGTTTGCAGAAGTCATGAGCATATAGCTGATGCTTACACGGCTAATCCAAATTCTGTCAACTATATGGGGAATGCAAATCGACAGGGATAACAAAATTTTGGTAATACTTATAATCCCACCTGGAGAATCCATCCCAATTTCTCATGGGGTAGAAATCAGGAACAAAATACAAATCAATACAAGGGACAAGTGCAACCAAATCCACAACCATCTCAGAATACTCAGGCGACTACTCAATATAGCAATATAGAAGAATTGATGATGCAGTTTATGGCTCAACAAGAATAATTTGCAACTGAAATTAAGACTCAACATATACAGTTTACAGCTGAGTTGAAGAGTCAACAATTGCTTACAAGAAATCTAGAGTTACAGTTGGGTCAAATTGTAAGAGCACAAAATACAAGACCTCAAGGAGCATTACCTAGTGATACAGAGACAAATCCCAAGTAGGTAAATGCGATTACAATAAGGAGTGGGCTACAAACTAATGAGACAGTTCAGGAGCAGGTTATTCCCATAATTATTGATGACAGTGCTAAAGACAGTGCAGAGGAAAAAAATCAAAGAAAAAGTAACAAATGATGAAATTTATGTGGACAAGAAGACTCTCCCCTTACCCTTTCCTCAAAGGGCAAGGAAACATTAGAAGGAGGTGAGTTACAAGGAGTTCTTAGATCTTCTGAAGCAGGTTAAAGTGAATCTTCCTCTTGTTGACATTCTGAAAAGTATGCCAAAATATGCAAAATATTTGAAGGATATAATTGCGAATAAGAAATGGTTGACCGAGTATGCTACAGTTGCACTTACTCAATAATGCACGTCCAAGATTCAAAACAAATTTCCCATGAAGCTTAAATATCCGAGTAGTTTTACCTTGCAAATTACCATTGGACAGACTATTTATGCACGTGGATTCTGTGACTTAAGGGCTAGCATAAATTTTATGCCCACATCATGGTAATGAAAGATGGGTCTTGGGAGTCCTAAACCCACTACTATTATTTTACAGTTAGCGAATGGATCACTTGCCAGGCCGGATGGTATTATCGAGGACGTTTTGGTGCAAGTAGGATCGTTAATCTTTCCAGTGGATTTTATAATTCTTGACTTTGAGGCTAATCCTGTGGTTTCATTTATTTTGAGATGACCCTTCTTAGCAATGGGAGATTTACTAATTGATGTAGTAGCCGAAAAAAATGACAATATGAGCTCATGATAAAGTAGAAGTCTTTGATGTGTACAAGGCACTGAAACTGCCAGCTATATATAAGGAGTTATCATCTATATCAATTATTAACCTTGCTTTGGATTAGCAGTTATTATTGTCTGATAATCCATTAGAGCGAGCTCTGATGGATTATGATCTTTATGGAGAGTTTAAGCATTGGAATTAGTCCAGGTTATAAATTTGGCTGTGGTTGAGATGAAGAAAGTGCCTGTCGAGCCATTGAATAGGCCAATTGGTCCATCGCCCAAGCCCTCAATTGAAGAAAATCCTAACTTAGAGCATAAGGTTCTCTCTCCACATTTACAATATGTTTTTCTTGGTGACCAAGATACTTTACCTATTATTTTGTCTGCAGGATTAACAGATGTACAGGTAAAGATAGCTATAGAAGTTCTAAAGAGGAGAAAAAAGGTGATTGGTTGGCAAATGTCTGATATTATAGGAATCAATCCAGTATTTTGCATGCATAATATCTACATGAAAGAGGGTTACAGACTGAGAGTGCAGCAATAAAGATAGTTGAATCCTGTAATGAAGGAGGTGGTCAGAAAAAAATGATCAAGTGGTTAGATAGTGGTATTATCTATCTAATTTTTGATAGCAAATGGGTGAGTCCAGTGCACTGTGTACCCAAAAAAGGAGGAATGACCGTGGAACTAATGATGATAATATGTTGATCCCCACACGCATGGTGACCGGTTGGAGGATCTGTATTGACTATCGGATGTTGAATGAAGCAACTAGTAAAGATCACCATCTGATTTATTGTATTGACCAAATGCTGGATAGATTGGTGGGACAAGAGTATTATTATTTTTGGATGGGTACTTCATGTACAATCAAATAATCATAGCACCGAAAGACCAGGAGAAGACAACTTTCACTTATCCCTATGGTACATACGTATTCAAACGCATGCCCTTTAACCTATGCAATGCACCTGCTACATTTTAGAGATGTGTGATGGCGATATTATCCGACATGGTTGAATAATTTATGGAGGTATTCATGGATGATTTCTTTGTGTACGGTAATTCTTTTGAAAAGTGCTTGCAGAATCTTGACAGAGTTCTAGCTCGTGCAAAGAGACAAACTTGGTGCTAAATTGGGAAAAATGCCAATTTATGGTTAAGGAAGGAATTTTCCTAGGCCATAAAGTGTCATATAAAGGACTCGAAGTAGATAAGGAGAAGGTTGAAGTGATTGAAAAGTTGTCACATCCAGTCATAGTCAAAAGAGTACGGAGCTTTCAAGGACATGCAGGTTTCTATAGGTGGTTCATTCAAGATTTATCAAAGATTGCAAGCCCCATGTGAAAATTATTGGAGAAAAGGGAAAAGTTTGAGTTTGGGATGATTTCCAGGCAATTTTTGCAAAACTAAAGAAGAAATTGATTGAAGCACCTATTCTGATTGCACCAGATTAGAAGTTACCGTTTGAGCTGATGTGCGACGCTAGTGATGTTATTATGGGAGCTGTTTTGGGTCAGAGAAGAGATAATTTTGCTTGATCTACTATGCTAGAAAAGTGTTGAATGGTGCTCAAGTTAATTATACAGTTACAGAGAAAGAGATGCTGTCAACGGCGTATGCATTTAACAAGTTTCGATCTTACTTAGTTGGCACTAACGTCATTGTTCATACTGACCATACTGCTATTAAGTATCTTGTAAACAAGAAGGATGTAAAACCTAGACTGATTAGGTGGATTCTGATACTACAAGAATTTGATCTTAAGGTTCGAGATCGGAAGGAAGCTGAAAATTAAGTTGTTGGCCACTTGTCACGGCTGGAAAGACGAAACCATATTGTTGATGACTCTCTTAGTATTAAGGAAGAGTTTCCTGATGAAAAGTTATTATCTTTAAAGGCAGTTGAGTTCCCATGGTATGCTGATATTGTTAATTTGATAGCTTGTGAGGTGTACCCTCCTGATGCCACCACACAACAAATAAAGAAATTGCTCCATGATTCACGTGCCTATATTTGGGACGAACCATATCTCTTTAAGCAGGGTCCAGACGGAGTCAATCATAGGTGTAACTCAGAGGCTGAATTTTCAAAGGTTCTTGAAGATTGTCACTCATCTCCTTATGGTGGAAACCATGAGGGGTAGAGGACTGCTAGAAAAGTGCTACAATCAGGTTTTTTCTGGCCTACGTTGTTTAGGGATGCAATTGCTTTTGTGAAAAATTGTAATCAATGTCAAAGGTTGGGTACTATATCTAGGCGTCATGAAATGCCTCTCAACAATTTGTGAAGAAGAACATATTTTCCAGATTTGGTACACCGAGAGTGATAATTAGTGATGGAGGTACACACTTTATCAACACTTGGTTCAAAAATCTTCTTGCTAAATATGGTGTTATGCACAAGGTTGCTACTGCGTACCATCCCCAAACTAGTGGACAAGTTGAGGTGTCCAACCGAGTGATTAAGTAGATACAAAAGACTGTGAATGGGCAGAGAAAAGATTGGGATGAGAATTTAGATGATGTACTTTGGGATTATAGAACAATGTACAAGACGCCCATTAGGACGTCCCCATATCATTTGGTTTATGGTAAAGCATGCTATTTGCCTGCGGAGCTAGAACATCAAGCATATTGGGTTGTGAAAAGGCTAAATCTTGAGATGACTGCCGCGAGGGAAAAACGGTTACTCCAGCTGAATGAGCTTGATGAGCTTAGGATTAACGCCTACAAAAATGCCAAACTATACAAGGAGAAGACCAAAATATGGCCTGATAAAAAAATTAAAGAGAGAGTATTTGAACCAAGACAACTTGTTTAATTGTTCAATTCAAGGCTTAAGTTGTTCCCTGGTAAATTATAATCGAAATGGTCTGGACCTTTTGAGGTGGTGTGAATGACACCTCATGGAGTTGTGAAATTGTAGAATAAAGAGAAGATAGATAAGTTCCTGGTGAATGGACAACGTGTAAAACATTATTGGGCTGATCATCTGGATAAGTACAATAAGTCCATCACCTTTGCTGAAGGGTAGAACTGAGCTATGTCGTGGCACGACGTAAAATAAGGCGTTGTATGGGAGGCAACCCACGAATGTAATGTAATAGGTATTTTAATTTTTAGTAATTGAAGAACAAAAATAAAAATACAAAAAGATGAGTCGTGCCATGACCAAAAATAAGGCTCTTGGTGAGAGGCAACCCACTTTTACTTACTTGATTTTGTTGTTTTTGATTAATGTGCAGAAACGAGGAACTTGGTGGAGAAAGAGAAGATGAAAAGATGATGAACATAGGCCTTTGAGTAAGTAAATAGGTGATACATGGGGAGAAAAAGGTAAAGGGTAAGTAAAGATACAATAAGGTACGGGAAATTTAGCCTTAGAAAATTTTTAGACTGCAATTTCCAGTGGCTCGACGCTATCTTGGTGCGTCGCGTCGAGGTGCACCAATTCCACACTTAGAAAAATTTTCTAATACTATTTCCAGTAGATCAACATGATTCTGACACATCATGTCGATCTTCAATGCGTTACACGACGCGTCGCATCAGTGCTCATGAGGTTACACTTAGATAAATTTTTGGGGCAAAAATCCAGTAACATGACGTGAACTCAACGCATCACGTCTAATGACCACAGCGATACCTGACATATCGTGTCAACCCTTTATTTCTGGGTCACCTCTATAAATATAACGCTAACCCATTCCACCACTCACCTAACCCTAGAACCGCCACCGTCCTCTTTGTCTCTCAAGTAAAAAAGCAATTCCCTCATTTTTCTTCGTCAGTCAACAAGGTAAGTCATGTATTATTTTTATTCTCTACTCAAAATTGCTTTATATGGTAAACAATGCTTAGAATGCTAAATAGTTAGTGATAAAGAGCATGACTTGGTTTTGTTTTTTGAACTTGAGATGATAAATGACATGTTGAGGTGAATTAGTGACAATAATTATATAGGTTGGGAGTTTTGTTTGAACTAAAACTTGTAGACCTACGGTGGTGGACTTTTGAAACTTTGTTGACTGCTCTTCATTCTTATGGTGTACTTGCATGAATGACTATAAGATGTGCATGCATTAGAGTGTTTATGTGAGTGCTAAATTGATAAGTGAACTTTCAAATTGACTTAGTTTCTAAACAAATAAGTTATTTTGCTGAATCATGGGGGAAAGTTTAATGAATTAGGATGTGTTTGATGCACTACGTGATAGCAACTAAGTGTGGGGTGAATAACCATGTCACAACACCTTAGTAGTATCTATACATGACTAAAGTGAGTGTTAAGAAGAAAGGAAAGAGTGCTCATGATTGAAGATGTTTATGTTCAAATTGAGAAGTCATTAGTGATTGATGCTTAGAGTGTGCACTGTAACAACTCCGAAATGCGTTTTTATGCTTACTCTTGGATGATTAATTATGAGAATTGTGAATTAGAAAGGGAAAGTTTGAGTACCTTAGTACATTCATCTATAAAGTTGTGCTAGCAATTCAGTGTGGGGTAAATTTCACATTTAATGGTACCTAGATTTTAAGGTGCTTGTTTTATATGTTTGTGGGCTGTTATATTTAATAGGTAAAATATCGAGCAGCCACCAACAAAGAAGCAAAGGTAAAAATACAGCTAGACCATCTGAGCCTAGGCACAAGAGGAGTCGTGAAGCTGACCGGGTACTTGCAGCCCCACATATTCCTAGGGGCAAAAGAGGTTTGGAACTAAGGTTGTAGCTGCGGTAGGACGAAAATGGTACTCCCAACACAAAGAGTCAAAATATTCAGCTAATCAATTTATCAACATGGCAAGTTTGATAAAGGAATATCCTTCGATGGTGAAAAAGATAGAGGCCCGCCACATGAATTTTCTCTTCGAGCAGCCGGGTCCATGCAACTTAAGCTTAGTTTGGGAATTCTATGCGAATTGGAACCCGAAATATTCTGAGGTCAAGGTACATGGTCATATGATAACTTTCACTACAAACACTGTTAATGAGCTGTTAGGTGCACCCTATGTAGATCCAGATCCATTGAAGACAATGATCATTGAGCCCCCCTATCAGCATATTCGCCATCTCATGTGCGGTACTTGATCTACGCATGTTTTACTTTTATTTGCTCACTTAAACAAGGAGGTACATTTATGGACCATAATCATCTATGCCTGCCTGGTTCATGGGAAACATATGATGGAGGTGACTCATGATAAGGTGTGTCTTATTTATGCCATGATACTTGATGATGTAGATGTGAATGTAGGTGCCATTATTTTCTCATCGATGTGAAAGGCCCAATTTTTAGGAGGTCGGAGATATGGATTTGATGAATTGCTGATAAGATTTTTTAGGCAACATGGTGTGCCTGAGAAGGATGCAGACTATTTACCGTCTGTGGGTGACAGGCCACTCGATATTTCTCGCACCAAGGGACCATCTCCCCATGTTGTGAATTTGACTATGCCCGAGCATAATGCTCGTGCTGATGAGATCATGGCCTGTATGTATGGGCTAACTATGCTGCAGTTAAGGACTGGGGGGCGTGTGGCCACCCAACAGGAGATTCGTACTGTGGAGCTTGACTAACCACTGGGACCTCATGCTTGGACTTTGCTATATATTGGCCCAGATTTTGATGATCCCGTGGATGATGATGTCCCTATAGATGAGGAGAGACACATGACTTATTTCGATGATGAGTCCGAGAAAGATGAGCAGTCTGATGATGGTGACTCAGGTGACAATTTCGGTGATGATGATACTGATGTTGATGACATGATGACCATGGTAACATTCGACTGAGCAGGGAGTACCAGCCACCCTGCCTTATGCTTAATTGCTAGCACTGAGACAGTGCTATGTTTAAGTGTGGGGTGTTGGTCATTAATCATCTTCATCTTCATCTCTTTTATTTATATATTTGAACAATGTTGATTTTTAGTTGTGTTGGATAAACAATTTTTATTTCTGTTTTTATATTTTATGAGTAGTAAGTTGACAATATTGCCCTTTTTGGAAATTTAGTTTAAAAGTATTTGCTTTATTTACAGTATTTATTTTCACCCTTTGTGGTAAAAATTTCAGATTACGAGTATTATGTGTGCCCTTTTTGGCAATTTTCATTATGCAACGTCATAGCTAAGTGCCTTCCCCTATGATAGATGGATAACGACTGTGTTAAGGGGAGTGCGTCTTTAGAAGCTAAAATATAATAGGACCCTAATTGCTACCTTTGAAAAATACGGTGTGTTGGGTAAAATGTTTTAATTTGATTATAAATAAATTTGTGTTGAAAGAAAATGAGATGTTCTTAAATACAAGCCCCAACAAGTGTAGTTTGGTTTGATTGGCTTAATGTTGAATTTGATAAAGTACAATATCGGAACCCACAAGGATCCGACTTGATTCTTTGCATGCACAGTGTGAGTGAGTGTTTGTTTATATTCTGCATGTAAAGGAATGACTAAAACTTGCCCGGTGTGTTTACAAAGCGAAATAAAAGGTGTAAGCATATATTTTATTGTAAGTATATATATATATTACCAACATAAATTTTAAGTGGTTAATGGATTTAATATATTGTAGATGTAAATTTATAGATTTTTTAAATCTTCTTAAAATTAAATTAAATTGATTTAGAATTCTTAAACTAATAAAAAATATTAATTGTTATTAATTCGAGTTGATTTTATTTGTATCCATACATGCTCCTACATGGACCAAAGAACATCATATTTCATTCAGGAAATATGGTTACACGGAGGTTGAGCATTCTTCAGATACTTGAAGAAGATATCAATGTCAACTAATTCAATTGCCTTATTTGACCATCACATAATTGCTTTTTCTTTTTATTTTTTTAAGAAAGATCGTCACATAATATCTCATTTATATTAAAAAGGTATTACTTACCAAAAATATATATTTATTTTTCGTAAGTAATAATATAAAAGATTTAATAAATATATACTCTAAATATTATTGTCATAATTAAATATTTATTTTTAAATGCTTGGAATGTGTTCTACACGTACATCTTGAGTCAATCAATAAAAGAATATATAAAAAATATTATTAAAAATATCAATTAACTGTAAAATAAATAAATCTGTCAAAAAACTCTAACTTTGGCTTATATACAAAGAAAAAAAAAAATAGATAGTAAAAAGGAGGTATATCCCAATTTTAATAAAAAAAATATGCTTGTAAGTTGTAACGCATCATTTATTAGAGAAAGTTATTTTAATTGACAATAGAAACTAAAATTATCTCTAAAAAGAATGTTTAATCATATTTTGTATGTGTGGTAACAATTGGAGCCTGTATCCAAAAAAAAAAAAAAACTATTGAAGTATCAATAAAGATAATGATGATATGCTAAATCTCAAAATTTATTTACAACAAAAATAATTTTATATTAGCAAAAATTTAAAAGGAACTTCATATAATAAAGAAGACGAGAAAAACTTAAGAATCCAAGAAGAAAATGTTAATTAATCATCAATCAAAATCAAAACAAAACTAAGAATAACAAGAAAATATAGAAGTAGAAGATATTTTTCTAGTAAAATTTGATCAAATAACTACTTAAATAGAATTATAGACATTTTTTTTTACATAAGGTAAAATTCTATTTGATTTAGAATTGTTAAATATTATAAATTTTATATGAATAAAATATAATTTTTTCCTTTCCATACATATGTTTTTAAAAAAGAATATTTTGGTTCGTAAAATTTTTTCATTAATAAATTTGTACCTTTTCTTTCTTCCTTTTTTTAAACTATAACGTTTGGTTCTTACAAAAAAAAAACACACACACACGTTTGGTTCTAATTTTTTTTCTTTTTATGAGAAGTTTTTTTTTTTCTAAAAATTGTGTAGGACTCTTAATTTAAAATTTGCGATATTACATTTAATTTCTTTTAGTTATGTGATTCTTTTTTATTTTTCTTTTTGTATCCTAAATATTTAAATAATAATTTAATGATAATTATTTTAAAAAAGTGAAAAGACGATTTTATCTATTGCGGGATATTTTAATGAAGGATAAAAAGCTCAAATCACTTTTATAAGCTTGCTAAATATTATATATGAATAAAACATGTTTTTTTGAAAAGGAATATTTTGGTTCCTAAATTTTTTCCATTAATAAATTTATACCTTTTCTTTTCTTCCTTTTTTTTTT